>NW_008633136.1:39158-89358 GCF_000691845.1 Merops nubicus | reverse complement strand
GAAAGAGTGACATCTACTAATAATTGCCCTTTAAAAGGAGTAGACTCAAACACTAGCTTTCAGAGTACCTTAGAAAGGACTTTCAGCATCACAAGGCTAAATTTTTATATCTGTTTCAAAACAAATGAGCATTCAAATTCAAAATGAATGGCAGGACAAGGGAGGAAAAGAAAGAGGTGGGAGTCTGCCATTTGCACCCCAAGCACCTGCTTGGGAGGATGGGATCACTACAATGGGAACAATTCAGAGCAAAGCAGTCAAGTTTCTGGGGATGGGCTTAAGAGTTATGGAACTTGAGGATGCTTTCAGTGGTCTCCCCACAGGTTATAGAGAACACACAGATACCCAGCTGGGTAGCTAGTGTTAGACAACACAGAAAACACTGATTCTGGGACCCAGGCCATTTTAAAATATGTTATCCTCTACCATTACTGCAGAGACCTTTTGTTTATTTGGTTTTACAAATCTTTGTGATCACAGGGATAAGCTTCTTTTCTTGTCACAGCATTCAGCTTTGATAAATGAGCTGGATGTCAAGAGAACTTCAGTCACACTTCCATATGAAGCAAATACCACCGAATCTATTATCTGACAGATTCTCTGCATGAAACTCACTCCCACAGCAAGGAACAAAGACTGTACCCTTCAGAGCTCAACAACATCCCTACTCACTCTAGGAAGAGTGATACAATATTTGTGCTGTTCCTTCTGTATTTTCCTGATTATTCCAGTTTCTCTTGACTTTGACCTGGCATCTGATAACTGGATTTCACAACCCCAAATATTTTGTAAAATTAGAGATCTTCCCATCTAGAATGTAATCGATAACTCAGCAGCATAAGTGTTTGAAATTAAATACAGGTAAATTTTTTCTCACCTGTGTTTCACAGGCTAGCTGCACATTGAAAATATAGTGGAATGCTTCTTCCAGCGTCTCTCCTAGTGCTACCACACCATGGTTTCTCAAGACTAATACCTAGTAAATGAAGACGCTAATGTTAAATGGTAGAAACTGGCACAGTACATGAAAATTGTTTTGGAAGAGCATGAATGAGGTTGAATACCTTGCAACTGGGTCCAAGAACTTTCTGAAGCTGAATCCTCTCTTCCTGTTCATCAAGAGATCCCTGATAGTTGTAATAAGCAACATCTCCCAGAATCAGAGCCTCTTGAGATATGGGAAGGATGCCACACTTCATAGATGAAACCTGTTTCAAGAAAACGAAGTACTGATATCAGGAAAAAATGAAGCTGATAAACCCCAGATCTCAACCACTCAAGCCTTAGCAGAGTGTACTTTTTATCTTTGCTAGAAGGGAAACAAACTTTGAAGACTTACAGCTGCTGTTGCAGGGGTGTGTATGTGTATTACACATCTGACATCAGGACGTGTGGAGTAGATGGCCACATGTGGACTGAATCCTGCATTGTCAATACTTAGAGTCGTACTTCCTTGGTCAACTACATCTCCTAGGATGTTTACTTTAACCTGAAAAAGTTAAACAAAGGAAAAATATTCAAGAATTTTGTGACAACTGCCATTATCTATAAACTACCTTCCCTTCCTCATTTGGTACCAAATCTCCCCCCCCCCCCCCCAATATTTAGGGCTCAGAGCATGAGAAAAAGTAGGAAAGCAGTCGTGAATCTGTGTGTCAAAAGATAATCTTGATGTCCAAGCTCTTGACAGTTGTTGGAAGTCTAGCTATAGAAGAAGACCCTGATACAACATATATTCCTCTTTTGTCTAGCTGACCTTTTCTTGCTTCTGACTTTCAAAACTGAATGCTGTTAACATTTCCCACATTTGAAATATGAAGAGAATTCAGCCTCTGATAAATTTCCAGTAAGAAAATTAAATGTATAGAGAATTTTCAGTTTCATGGGAACATTAAAATAGTAATTTCAAGATCAATAATAATTCCAGGATCAACAAAAAACAACAGCAGGATCACCACAAGTTTTGTTCTTATGTTTGTATTTTGGTTCTGTGTTCCCTGGTGTAATGCTGTATCATTGTATGTCAATCTGCTATCCCTTTCACCTGGAGGTTGATCCTTTAAGATACACACCGACGTGAAGAACACATGGCAGGTTGTTCTGTGCTGAAAGATGTTGATTTAGCAGCTGCCATTGCCTAAATGCCAGTCTGTAACTTCATCCAGCTCCTTTGTTTGGCCTTGGGGAACATTATTCAACTTTACTTCCCCACTTCTAAAGAAAAGAGCTGATTCTTCTAGCACTAATCCTACAGAGAGTCATTTCACATGTACTACCATATTGTCAGGTTGTAAAAGGTTGCTGTTACACTGAGGCTATTTGATGAGCTTCATCAGACAGGAAAACAAAACTTTGCTGCTCCATATTAAAGCTGACAACAATGCAAGAGAAAGCAAAGCTAGGCCCAAAAAGAAATGCTGAGGACAAAGTACGCTAGTATCTAAGTAGTTAATCAGCTTTTCATCTGATGGGTAAAGATTAAAAAACAAGTGACAGTATGATTATAGTTTAGAAGTCCATTTTAGCAGCCACAGAATCTTTTGGAAAACAGGCTGAGCCTTGCTGGTTATTACAGCAAGTGAATCACATACCAAATTAGAAGCTGAAGCTTCAGAAAAGGACAGACCTCTTGGAATGATTAGAATATGGTCATGTTCTTTGCTTACTCTTACCTGCAAAGGAAGAAGAAACACAATTATTGATCTATCTTTGAATTTATATTATTCAGGGGGAAAGTTAATTTGAATGAATAGGTAAGATTCTAAATAAAAAATTTAATAACCTAAAATACTTACTGTGATATAAGCATTTGGCAAATGTGCCCACCCAAACAAGTCAGCCAATCTATATAAGCTGGCTAACTTGCAACGAGTAAGTTTTTCCCCCTTAACATATGAGGAGGTATCTATCCCAGGTAGATCGTTGATGGGTGTGATCATTCCATGGCCTGAAAAACAGATAAGAAAAGAGGATGGCCAGCTGGACAATTAAACGACTTCTAGCTATGCCATGATGTTCTAGAAGCAGTGTATTTAAATTGTTAGCACAGCAGTACTGGCAACTATCAGACAGGAACTGCATTGCTGAGATTTCTATGATCTCTACTGAAATCTCTGTTGCTCTAAGACAGTAGGAACCATATCCTGAATTTAAGGCTTCAACTCTTTTTCAAACATGAGAGAGGTGAAATAAAGGTTTCCTTTGAAGTACCATTCAGATTTGGAGCTCTTTTCTGATTCCAGATCTTGTACAGGACTGGAACTGAGCTTTAAGACCTTTGCCACTAATGAAGTATTTTTACATGTTACTTAAAAAAAAATTACAGGAAAAATTACAGGAAAATTACAGGAGAACACGTTCCTGCTGGGCCTCTGACACCAGTATAACCAATAAATAATTGAAGAGATGTCTCAGTCTCAGCACTTTAGTCCTGACGAAGAAATTAAGATTAGTGCAAGAGTTCTCAAACACTTAGAAGAGATCGCTTCTTAACAGAGAAATCACAAGTATTGACTTGTGACTACAGAACCATATGCTTTGCCCCTTCATGTAAGCAGGACATCCCTTTGAGACCTACAGCCTTTGCTTACAAGGGAAGTTATGACCAGAACAGGTGAACAAACCTTTGGTTTTCAACAAAAGGAGCATGCACTTTGAGATTAGTCACCCTGTCTGAGTCCCTGGGCAAATGCAGCAGAGACAACTGTCAGACCCACAGTCTGACTAATCGGCCAGAGATGTGGAGATGAGATTTTTTTTGGCTCTCTGTTGTTCTCTTCTACTTGTTTTGTTAAATGAACTCTGAAACACCATTTTGGGAGCAATTCTCAAAAGATGTGGAATATTGACAGCCACCACTGTACTTCAGGCTTGCAAGTTCCCATATGATGTCTACCCACAGAACTTAAATCAACTTTAATGTTTCAGCATTTCATGACTTGGAAAGAAGAGCTTGGGTGTTAAATGAAAGATCCCAGTGACATCTTTATAACAAGAGTATATAGTACAAGCAGGTTTTTAACTGTGGGAGCTGTTCGTGTAATGATTCAGTTTGCCAGCCTATTCTCCCCCCTCTTCTTTCTTTTTTAGTACAAATTTATATGAAAGAATAGAAAAATAAATTTAAATAGTTATTTCACATCTCAGTTTATGCTCATGGTAAACTGCTAATGGTAACAGGGCACAGCATTTTGTTGCCTATCTCAGTTAAACTTTTATTAGCAATGTCTATAATAACTGAGTGTGAGAAGTCCAAACATTTTGGATAATCTTTCACAAGTCAAAGAATTTGGGAGAAAGAGCCATAAAAAGGAAAGTTAAGGCCACCACCTGTACTACTTCACAGCTGAAGCAAGCTCTGACAGAACTTTTATTCAAAGAGGAGATCCCAGCATTGCTAAGCCCTGGTAATAATAAAGAAAGGAAGAGAAAAAGCACAATTATATGTATAATTGACTTACTGAGTGACGATGAGGAAAAACCTGAAAAAGAGCTTGCTGTAATGTATTCAGCAATCTGCTGTAATGCAAGCAGTCCAGTGGGGTTATTGCCCTTCTTCATCTGTTCTTGAATAAGGCATTCCAGATCTTCTCTAAAAGCCTGTAGAAACATTTGAGAATCATCAGGGAAACTTGGCTTTTATAGAAAAAAAGATTATTATAGGTGGGGCTGGTAGCTTTGTCTGTTATTAATGTTACATGAAACTTCCCCTTAGACCTTGTTTTTAGCTGCTTATAACTTTGCCAGACTTTAACCATCTGACCTAAACTATGTACTCTAAGTATTGGCAATTTGGGAGGTAGGAGGGGGAAGGAGTTTGGTCACAATGGGTTAACTATTTCCCAAAACAAGAAAAGAGAAAATGTATTTTTTGCAAATGCTAACAAAAAAAATAATCATTTTATCAATAAGTAAGTGTTCTCCATATTTTGGAAGAGGTACTTGAAATTTGATCAGGATGTTGCTTTTAGAGACGGACATTTTTATATTCTGTAATCCCTCTGAAAATGCATCCAAACTTGATAAAGTTAAACAACTGGAAAACTGGAGGTCATCCATCCTCAAGGAGTATCACAGACATACAAAAACTAGAAAGAATGCCAGGATGTCATCTCCTCTCTATTTCTTTCTTGCTCTCAAAGTCAAAAACCCATCCCTTTTTCCCTGTGTAAACTATCCACAACCCCAAGAGACCAATGCTTGCAGAATGTATCACCAAAAAGGTTTTCACAGTATCAAATTTAATATACCACACCCTGAGGACAAAGCCTGCTCTTCCTAGATGATAGACAGATTAACCACTATCCACAACAAACGCTTGTCCTAGGACTACTTCAGTCCTGACATTTCTAGACTAAAGTAAACTCTGTTCCTTCAAAAGCTTCCCTTACAGGTTATATTTTCTATCAGCCTCATTATTTCTTGGCAGCTGCCTCCAGCTTCTGCCTGAACCAGCCGTATGCAAAGCTGCACACAACATGAGCTGAGGTATATTGCAAACGTTCTTGCTGGTTCATTCCAGGAAGACATTTGGTGTCTCTACCATGCAGCTGATTCCCATTATAACTCTAGGCTATTCCCTGCATGTAATTGCTGCTTTCAGTTTGCCTGCCTTAGCAGAGTACTTGCTCTCAATTATAAAAGAAAATAGTTCTGCATGGCAAATGCAATTTCTTCACTGAATTTTAATTCAGTCCTACAAAACACCCACTTTGTTGGGTAAAATCCACCAATCTCATGACATAGTCTGTTAGTCTGTTCATCAACAGGTTTTGACTCTAAAAGAGAGAGTGCTACCAAACTTCCCCAAAATATCCTCAAGACTCTATTTGATATGGTCTCTCAGTTGGACAGCTGAGCATCCATAACTACACTTTAATTTTCAAGTTTTCAGACCCATTCTCTTCCTTGGAGTAATAGTGTCAGGATTGTGTGTACCTTAGACTTGCCGGATTTCCAGAAGTAAAGGCTCTAAAAATTCTCCATCTGTTACACGACCCTCTCAATGTAGAGCAGACTACACATGCAGCATCCTCCAAACTGCTGAACAACCTCTTGCTAGCCTTAAGATACATGGACCGTTAGATTTTAGTGGCTGCTGTAGGTAAGATCTATCCAGCATGGGAAGGGAGCAGATGAGGGAAAGGAAAGGAGAAAAAGAGAATCGAGTGAGGAAAGAAATTAAACTGGGACTGGGAGAAAAGAAGTGGAGGTGGTATGGGAGGGGCATCAGGAGCACACTGGGAGCCCAGGAGGGCAACTGATGGAAGGTAATAAGGGGAGGTAATTGCTAGAAGGTCAAACAAGGATTACACCAAGCCGTTAGAGAAAACATCCTGACTTTCATTTCTCATCTGTCAGCTCTGAAACCCACTCCCTTCAATCTGATCCAGATCCAAGGATGGCCATCATAATCCTGACTCCACGTGCTCACTGGCAGGGCGGGTGCCACCCTTACCGACACGATAGCAAGCACCATCCCCAGCCTGGAACCTGACTGTGGCCCCAAGCCCAGACTGCTGGAAGTCAGACATGCAGGGGCTGGTTCCTTGTCCCTCTTGCACACAGATAACGATCTTTAAGCATATCACAGTTGTCTTTGTCCCCATGCCTCACTTGGCATGCAGTGGCTAGCTCTCACTAGAAAACAAACTGAGTATTTTTTATTCTTCTCATGGCTCACCATGTGGCTCTGTGCCTTTTTTTGCATGCTACTCATACTCTGTTGAGATGACAGTTATTTATCTGACAAGGTCTTCTCTGGGCAGCTCATCACCGTAAATCCAAGTGCTTCACAAGCATTAATTTACTAATCCCCCAAACCACACCTTTAAGGTGCAGCAAGGCCCTGTCACCATTGCCACAGAATGTCAAGTGAGAAGGCTGAGGCCAGATGTTTCCACCAGTTCCGGACATTCCCTCTGAGAGGCCCAGAGCTCCATTTGCAGAGCACTGGACATCAAGTAGCTTCTTATATATTCAAAGCACAACTCTCAGTGAAATTCAAGCGTAGCACTGAGAGTTTAATGTGCTGCTGCACCTCCGGGTAACAAGGGAGTTACACAGAAAATCATAATCTGAAAAACCAGGAGACAGATGATTCAGCATCACCCGTGACAGCCTGGTTTAAATCTTTGAGGCTGGTTAGTACCTGAATCTGAGCACATCTCACTACAACCAAAGTGGTTTTGAATGAAATTCAGATGTGCATGATTTATACAATCCCCTACAGAATACAAAGATTTTTCACAGTACTAGAAAAAAGCATTTTGGTGATCAAACAGCTGCATTGAAAAAGCAGCCAAGGTCCAACCTTTATGCTCTACCATCCTGCTCCAAAGTGTAAAATCCACATAGTAACAAGAGAGGTACTTCCTTGGCCCTTTGCACATCATATGCTTCACATTACAGAAGGCTTTTCCCTCCCCTAGAAGCCCCTCAAACACGTAAAACAGACTTTCAAGCACCAGCCATCCCACTGCCAGCTTGCTTTTCTGCCAATGGTTCACCATGAGGCTCTGGTTTTATGGCACTTTCTCCTTCTGCTACTGTCATCCATTAAGACTGCACAGACAACTGGCTAATACATTTCATCGACAAATTCTAATAACAGTTATTTTCAAACTTTTTCTTTCCAAGGTATTTGATTACTTCTCATGTATTCCTGAAAGAGGCCCCCTGCAAGAAAGCTCTGCCATTTCATACTCTGCAAGGCTCAAATGCTCTTTCACTCTTGTTTACAATATGTATATAAGGAAACAGCACATCTGTAGTCTCCCAGGAGCCATATGGAAGTCAGAATTCATGGAATTCATGGAAATATTTGCTTGGGAGGAGATGGAGAAAAACAGTTATCTGTATTATATTAAATCACTCTCACTTCAACTCAACAAGGACTATAAAAAGGATCTGCAAAAACATTCACAGTAAACTCTTATTAGTCATATTCAGACATTTTTTTTTAAAAAATGTACAAGTAATGTTACTTCTATAGCAGAAAAAGGGTAGTATAATGTATTTTGGGCGATTTTAAACAGAAAGATGTTTTATTTGTTATTATATTTTTAATTCTTCTGCTTTCTGATCATGCCATTTTCATTTTTTTTTTAATTTAGTTTTGCTGTCTGCTGCTAACAGTAGTATACAATACACCTGCTGAGGCTACTGTGAGTGAGGACTTAGTGTTGCAGCAACAGTTTTGTTAAACAAAACAAGCAGTTTCCTTATAAATAATTTCAGAAATAACAGAAGAGCCAGCACAAGTAGTAAATACAGAGGCTTGGGATGAGCAATAAAGCAGAGGTGAGGATGGGGATGAAGGGCATAAGATAAAGCATGCCGTTGATCCCCAGGCCAGTGCGCAGCCATGTTCTCCAGCAGGCTGCGGCCTCCACCGCGTCACATGCCTGGCTCACGTGCATTCCTCCACACACAATTATGAACACTTCAATATCTTTTGTTCACTGCTAAAGGACATTAAAACTTGGATTTGTGTGTCCTTAGATAACCGTCCCACATGTGCTAAGACAACCTTCTTCGTTTCTGGTAATTCTTGATGGGCTTATATGAACGGCATCACCTACTCCTGGACAACAATTTACCTTCAATATTAGCCACTAAATGAATGATATTTATTGGAGCTTTCATTGTGTATCACTGTTTTCTGTAAAATCCCTACTTGTGCAGGGCTCTGATTTTGGAAACTGACCCATTCGGCAGCAGGCATCTGTTTTTGAAAACCTAACTGCAGCCTGGAGACCAAGGGATTTGGTTTTGCTTTAATTCACAAGACCGCAATATAGATACAGATCTATATGTCTGTATCTATGGCATTACAGGGCAACTGCCCACAAGTGACCAAGTGAAAGTCATGATTGAGAGAGACGTTTTCAAGAAGATGACAAAACGCTCTGCCCTGGCACAAAGCAGTTATTTTTCAAGCGGAAAGGTCACTTGTAATTTCAGACATAGTATTTGAAAAGAAAATGCTGACAAAGGAAAAACTGTGCTGTCAGATGAATGAAATATTATGTTATTCAGCTGTCTGCTCAGTGCTGCTCAATAAGGAGAAAGTTTCAGCTCTGGGATTTAAACAGACCTTTGGGTACGTGTGGCGTTTTTTTAAATTAATTTTAAACCACTAAAACTTTAGACATAACATGATATGATAAGAGCAGTGACTAGCCTAAGATGCTAAGAAGCATCCTTCTGCCCTCAGCAAGTTCACCTGCCCAGCCAAGCACTGGTGTCTCCCCTTGTTTGTGCTGCAACAACGCTGAAGCCTTCTGCTGAAATTTGCACAGAAACCAGATCATGGTATGAAAACTGGGCCTCTGACAGCTGCTTGAGGGGATGTAGTGCAATATTTCAGACAAGGTCCACAACAAGTAAGTTTTTATTCACCTGGCAGCAGAGAGCCACCTAAATGAAAAGCCTGACCTTCGTATGAAGCAAACTCCCCTTCCACTACTGCCTGCTAAAGTTTTTATCTTTAAAACTGCAGTGAGCTGAACTACTCTAAGTTATACCAGGGGAAAACATAGTTTTGCATTTACACCATGAACCAAAGCAGCCCTTGCACAGCCAAGCCTGATGGCTGTTGACCTGACTGCCCTGAGCTGGTAGTGCCCAGCTGCTGCTCTGTTCCCATCTCACCCATCTTCTGAATGCCACTCTACTGCCTTGCACTGAGACATGGATTTCCCCACAACTCACCAGTAAAAAAAGAGGGCAGCTCAGCCTGTTCCTAAAACTGTTGCTAGAATTCCACTGTTTCTAAACTTTCTGTTTTAAAGTTCTGCCTGCTCTTCTACACCAGCTTTGACAGCCCTGCACAGTACTGCAGCCAGCAGAACATACAGCTTTTCTTGGGAGAGTCATGAGTTGCATGATTAGGTCAAGCTCTTTCTAATGTCATAAAATTATTTCTCCAGAAATATTTTCAATCATCTTTCAAAAACACATCATAAACTCAAGCAGTTTAGATGCAAAAATATTTCAATTTAGACCTGCAAAGGTTCTCTGAAACTCAAGAATGAAGAAGTTAAAAGGCTCAGTTCTGACTCATATACCTCCATTTTCTTTCAGGACAGTCTAAGTGTAAGCTGACAGTGTAAATTGGGGCTTTTAAAAATCAAAGAGACATTTGCATGTACCAGTTGACAACTGCTATTTTTCAATCAACATAAGCAGAAAAACTAGAATAACCAACTTGCTAGAATAACCTATTTTACATGTATACACATCTATATATAGCACAGAATAACAACATTGCTAGAAAATTTTAGTATTAATCTCTTCACTGAAGATGTTAAGAGGTATGCAAGCTCCTAAGTATTTTTACTGTCTTTCTAAGCTGCTTCTTGTTTGTTGACCATTGATTTCTTCATGTCCTTATCCACTCAAAAGAACTAGAATAAAATATAAACAAAAAAAATATTTCCCTATAAATAGAGAAAACAATGGAATACAGGTCATCTACAAATGCTCCACACTACTGCAAACCTGTAAGAGGAGGAAGCATGTGCTCACATCAGGACTAAGTACAGTAAGGTCTGAACAGTTTGATATGCCAGTCTACAGGAAAGTAGCTAGAACAGATATGTGAGGTCCCTACACATAATAGCAGCACTGCTGTTAGCCTAAAAGCTGCAGAATAACACATGTAACTCCTTCATCCATTTTCACTTTTGCTCATTTTTGATCAGAATTTAGAGATCTTAAATCCATTTTTCAAAAGGGTTTAATTCAATTTCTCTCTATATAAATGCACCCACATAGAGTCTCTAAGCCAAAATCACCACCACTGAAAAAAAAGTTTCAAAACTTAACTGGTATTTCGTTCTTGAGAGCGAAGAGATGTTAATTTTAACTCCTGTGCTGTGCAGGCAGCTGCCCGTGGAGAGGAAGACCTTCACCACCACCACTGAGACCGTCTCCTAAGAGGCTGTTTCAAGGCTGGAGTTCAGATACAAACAACCGGTGCAATAAGTGGAAAAGGGTGGAGTTGGCCACAAAAAAACCGCCAGTGAGTTAAGGCTGGCGCGGGGAAGATAAGAGCCACAAAAAGTGTTTGTTAACACTGTGACAAAAAAAAAAATAAAAAAAGGTGGGAGGCTTCTGTGTTAAGACAGAAAGAAATAGGCTCAGTAATAAGTATGGGGAAATAGGTAAAGCTATAATAATCTCCTCCCTTGCAGTGAAGCAGGTGGGTATCTGGGCTGGATTCAGCGACTCGATTGACAGCAGGCTGGTCCCCATCAAGAGTTCAGCCCATGCTGGTTTTTCCAGCTCCTCTACCCTGGTACTCACTAGCTTCCCTTCATGAGCTAAAGCAGGGTGTTTACTCCTGCGATAAGCAGCCTAGAGATACCCTATGATTAAAGCAAAACCTGGAGCACTGAACTCCTTTGCAAAGCCCATTTTCAGCACAGCTGATTCCCAAAGTCCCAGTGCCACACTCACACAACTGCTGCCATGACCTGGGGGTCTGGGTCCTTCCCTTGTGTTTTCTCATGGTGTAAAGCCACGCTACACATATTACTAGATGGAATATAACTGCTGAAATTTAAAATTCTAGAAAAAAAACAAGCTTCAATTTCTGAGCAAAATTAATTGTGGTTTTTTTTTTTTTTTTGTTTTTGTTTTTGTTTTTGTTTTTGTTTTTCAGTAAGCACAGGAGTACGGAGAGGGGGGGTTACACACAGTGGAGATGCCCCAGGACAGACAATGGGGAGAGCTCTTGCACAACATTCTGGATGCATGTTCTCCTGCAGCAAGGTAGGAGAGGAGTCAGTCATGGCTTTCCAGTCCACTTTTAAGAGCACGTACCAAAACGACAAAACCCCAAACCCAAGCACTCAAGCAGCAGGAAGATTAGAAAACAAACACACACAACAAAGAATTGATTTGGAAACTTGGCATTTATCTAATGAAAACCACAGCTCAAACTAAATGGAAAGCAGCAATATGGAAAGAGGAGTGAAATGTAACTCATGTTCAATGTAAATAAACAGAGAAAAACTCACAACTGTACTTGTGCAGGACTTGGGTATGAACTGACCATGCATGGCTGCAGCTACAGAAATGGACGTCAGGCAATGGGATTTCTTGGTTTCTCATAGAGATCTAATGGGTGGCTTTGATCTAGGATGGCATTACCCTAAGCCCAAACTCCCCCTCACTTAAAATGCTGAACTTGTCCAGTCCCCTGGTCTGCCATGGGCTCAGCAGAACACTGTCACTGCTCCAAGGGGATCCGTAAGGGGCATTTTGTGGCATGCCTTAAACGACATACCAAGCTGTGCTTGTCTGCCCCAGGGACTGAAATGCTGCACAGGTCATAGGATGAAAGCATGTGATTAAAGAAGCTATTGCAATGAGAGGAGAGTCCTGACTCCCCAGCAGGAAGTCAGGAAGAGGTCAGAGAAGCCCAGAGCCAGAGGATGGAGCTGCAGTTCAAGAAGCCTGCCCAGTGAGGAGGTCCCCAGGGCATGCATGAGGTTGTGAGCCCCTCTTGGCCAAAGCTTGATGCTCCTGAAAGATCTGAAAGGCTTC
Organism: Merops nubicus; assembly: GCF_000691845.1. Lineage (NCBI taxonomy): Eukaryota > Metazoa > Chordata > Aves > Coraciiformes > Meropidae > Merops > Merops nubicus. The sequence goes on along the minus strand of NW_008633136.1, from coordinate 76,803 downwards.
AGCCTTGTGAGAAAAGAGCAGTGGAAGCTGAAACATGTGAGGAACTGAAAAGACTTTGATTATTTTAAGAAAATAAACAGCCCCAAAAGGGAGTGGTGGTGTGAAAATACCGCACTTTCACTCGATTCAAAATAAAGTAAGCTAGACAATTGCAAAAGCAGAGGGGAAAAAGTAAATCAAACCATCCTTCATCTCTGTCCTGATGGTTTGAAAGTAGCATAGCCAGAAAAAAAAAATTCAAGTGTGGGTGTGTTTGCTTGTTTTTGAGAAGAAAAATCTGCCTGCATGCTAAGGAAGACCTCTGAACAGACAAGTTGCTAAGCTAGGCTGTTATCTCCTCACTTTTTTGGGCAAGACCAGCTGGTGTGGGAGGCAGGGAGATGTGTGCATGCATAAGGCAGGAAGGAAGAGAGGCACATTCTTAACCTCAGCATAAAGAAACCCTGATTTTAAGATCCAGATGGCTAGATATGAACCAGCATCTTCATGTAATGGCAGCACCAGTGCAGAATCTCCCTAGATGCCCAGCAGAGCCACAATGGATCAGTATATGCTCTCTACATCCAACATGAAATCAAAGAAAAGCATGATGAGATCCTGCCAAAGTGCTTAACTTAAAACCAAACAAGGTCCAAATAACTATGTTTCATATGTAAAAATAGCAAGTACACATTCAACGGGTCTTGACCTGCCACACAAAACTTTCACTGGTGAATTCAAGATATAAACTGGGCAGTTACTTTCCAACAACTAGGCACTTTTATGTTTACTTGTTTCAACTCTTCAGCTTATAATTTTATACGCAAACTTGACTACTCCAGCTTGTTACTTCAGCAAAAATAATGAAGTCTATCTCATATAGCAGTATATCTTATGTACAAGAATTTCCCGTTTCCACTCTGACCTGTAGCTTCTCTTCAAACACCATGACAGAAAGTGGATGTAAGGCACTCCTCAGTGCAGCTGAAGCAGTGATTGGAATGTCCTCTCAGGTTACACACACACTCCTGTCAGCTGAAGCCTGTAGTTGGCTTTCCTGCTGCTTAGATCATGGTTTCACATGGTCTCACTTCACTGGAGGCAGCGTGGCTCTGCTGCCTGCCCACGGCAGCAGCCGGCACCCTCCCTCGCCACGCCGGGAGGGCTGCAGAGAGCTTCTCCCTTCTGCATGTGCATGTTCGTGTTCACACTGCTTCCCCATGCTGAACTGACTGGTCAGTCTTCACATACCATAACTGTGCAACCATTGATTTGTTTTTTCTTCCTCTTAAGTGTTTTTGAAGCTTTTGGTTGCCATGGTGAGGGCACCAGAGAAATGCCAGAAGGAAATGAAAGTCAGGACTCGTATATCATCACTTAAATGAGGGTTTTGATGATACAGCAAATAAATGTTTACTCTTTGAAAGAGGTGGTTACTCTGTGTAACAAACAATATACAAACGTTTAGCATATAAAAAGACAAAATTGTTTTTAATTTCAGACTTAAGCTGGAAAAATCTAAAAAAAAACCCCAAGCCCCATCTTTGCAGATTTTGGATATATTACAGGTCAAGTATCTTAGACCTGATGAAAAGCAATATAATTGAACTTGCAAACATTACTGAAATAAGCTTACATGGCTTTATCTTAAATACTGTCCAGCAGTACCTCTGGATGCTATCGGGCTGCTAACAGATACAGAACAACAAACATGCAGGTCCTATCAGATTCTCCAGGCCATCAGATGCTTACAGGTTACACACAGTATTAAGCAAACACATCTGAGAATTCACTGATAATGTCAGGACATTCTTCATGGGCAGCTGTCATAAAACCCCTATCATTTGTTTAAGGCTTACCATGAACAGACTCTAAGACATTAGTGGACATCAGAGGTAATGGGAATAGCTTTTCAGCAGCCTTTAAAATATTTAATTTAGGAAAAGGAAATTGCACATCAGAGAGGAGTAGTCAGACTGCACATCAATGCGTGCATCAAACAGCACATCAGAGAGATGCCGCAGTCTGATGTCTGAAGATGTCTGGTAAGGGCTGTAGCCCCCACAACAACATGCACCACACAAAATACACTGTAGTTCCTGAAATATATTCTCTAATTTATTTTATTGCTAAAGGATTTAGATTTTCCTACTTGAAAGAAAGAAAAAAGCTTGCAATAAAACAGATTAAATCAGTACCTAAGCTTCCTAGCATATGACGGTGATTAACCCTTTAGTTTTACACCAAAATCCTTTGCTCAGAGAAAGGGGCATGTTGAAGCAAGCTCGCTTCAAGTCCATACATGTTTGAGTATTTTTAAGAAAGGTATTATTCTTGTTACATACACTTCATATTTACTAATACTTGCCAGGAAATGAACCAATGATTATGTCTCTGATCTGAATACATATGTTTAAGACTAGGTGAGGACTCACTAGCAAGCAAGCTCTTTAAAATGTGTCTGATAACCTCTTACTCCAAACACCTTCAAATTATTTCCTCCTTTTTGACTGGAATAAGCCAAAGAAGTGACAAAACTCTATGCAAACTCATAATGCAGTGTAAATCTGCAGCTGTAGAACAAAAGCATTACACACAATACCCATTAATTCAATCCTGAACCTGTGTTATGTAGACTGGTAACAGGAGAAATGCTTTCTGGCCTTTTTGTGACAAGCATTATATTCAGGAGGAGACAAGATAATTGTTTTCAGTCCTGACTCTCCAGAACACTATGGCACATTGCAGCTGGAACCTGGAAGAAATAATGCAGTTTCTATTCCCAAATCACTTATGAAATTTGCTGGATGGATGTTCAGTCACAGATAGTGTAATAAAGTTTAATTTCCTTGCATGAGAAACCATAGAGAAATTTTAGAGGAATCCTGCTATCAAGAAAAAAGACAGTATAAGGAGATACTTGAGGGGAACTGGTAGTTCAGACACCTCCTCTTCGTGCCTGATCACACAGTCAGCTCCCACATTCCCTGTTTCTCCCTGGCAGATGCCAAGAGCTGAGCAGGCAGCATGCCCCTGGCTTATTTGGACAACCATTCCCTGACACAACAAAATCTTGCAACTTATTGGCAGCTTCAAACAATCACTTTCCAAAAAGTGCTGGACTCAGCTTCTCTTGTGGCGGGACACTAACAGCAGCTCGGCAGCTCTTTGTCCTCCAACCTTCTGTTAAAACAGTTACCTAGACTCAGGAGTTGTCCCTCTTCATCCTCCTTTCTAAAATCTCCACGCTGACACTGTATCTATTAAAAAGATCACAGATGCTGTGGCAAATAGACATTTATTATGTTTGGCAGGCTTGGTAAAAAGCCTCCCAAAACGTTAATGAAAGTTATGCTCATTGGATTCGAAACTGCCAGCAAAAAGGACAAAAAGTAACATGCATACAGACCCAAACAAGGTCTCTGTAACTTATTTTTCTCTGTAATGATAAAGATCTAGACACTGCTTTGAGTCCTGGCTACTCATAATATGAATATTTTAACAGGAACGAGCAGACACCAATCACATTATACAACTGAGTGTTTAACATAAAATTATCATAATAAAAGATTATGCAATACCTCCTTAGAGTATTTTCTTTATAAAAGAGCTTGACTGCAAAACCAGGCTTGCACAAACTGACTTGAAAGTAATAAATTCCTTAGTCAACAGGTTCACATTATACTCTGAGCAACACAGAGATGCAAGAGGCACTCCACTGACAACACTTTAGCAAACAATCCTGTTATTCATGAGTGACTATAATAGGGGGATTACCAACAGCTGCTTGCAATCTCATTACATATGGAAAAGCTTCAAAAAAAATTACAGAAGAAGCACCCCATCTTACAGAGAAACTGAAGAGAGAAGGATCTGTAAAGCTGCTTAACCCCTTCCCAGTCTCATTCTCATTATTCACATTACACCCCAAAAGCTCGCTCTCACACAGTCCTTACTCCCTATGGCTTGAAAATACTCAGGACAACAGTATTACTTTCTGATACATTCTTTGTGCTTAACCTGGTGAATACAAGTATTAAAATACATGTTAAAACTAATAGGAGAGTGCTTCAATTGATTTAATAGTTTTATATGTAGCCTACACAAGTAAGAACTTACACAACCAGTAGATGAAAGCTACTATGGCCAAGGTAGGTATGATCATCCCCCAAGGACAAGAAAAGAACACATAGTCTAGCTTTTGAACAAACTTAACCAAACTAAAAATGTTAATTAAAGCATTCTCAATGCAAATGATACATTAATATTCAAACCCAGAAATCAGAACACCACATTATGCCCTAATTTATTCCTATGTGACCAGTGACTCCTTCACTCTCTCCCCTGCCCCTAAGTTTTAATGAAGTACCCTGCAGCCCGCCAGATCTTTTTGTATTACTGCAGTGAAGCATAAGACTATGAAAGCATCTGGAGAAAAACCAACACAATAAAGGCTGCTTGTTCACAGACAAAAAAACTAAGCAAACAAAACGCTGGATAATCTGTCTAGTGACTCTTAGAAGATGGTCCAGTTATCCTAGCTAGCTGTGATGTAGATTTCTTTTTTTAAGTCTCAAAAAGTTAGTAACACTCTTCCAACTCTCACTCCCCCGTAATGCTACTCACAGGGCTCTGCAGGATCTGAGTGACTCTCTTCCTTTGCTCCATCATGTTGAAGTCCTGTCTCAGGTCAGGAGACATGTTTCTCTCCCGAATGTACTCGGGGTCATTCTCATTGATGCGATCGAAGTACCGCTCCTTGTGAGGCATGGTGGCGGGGGGAGGAGTGGTGATCACCCCCTGACTGGCATCCGTACTCATGCTGCCACGCTGCCGTGGGGGGCTTCACCTGGGACAAGGGAGAGAGAGAGGGAAGAATGACTAACCATTTAAAGGAGGGTATTAAATACATCTGCCAAGTCTGGGCACAAGTTATGTTCTTTTTCATCTCTGCAGAACAACATTTAAAATGAAAGGAGAACAAGTGAATAGTTATCTTGATCAGAAAACTAAGGAAAAATATAGAAAAGTGTTTAAAAAACATTAATGAGTTCTCTGAGAGCACATAACCATCTCTATTTAAGTTCAAATAAAAATTCAACATCAAGCAATTTAAAATGACTCAAAATGGCCATAATATATTTTACAACAAACTTTCTGCTATCATTTTTACATTGTACCCATCACACTCCCCAAAGGTTTTTAGATCGCTCTCCTTCCTGACATGCTCAACCAAACACACCCAGAAGACGGGGCCTCTGTTTAGTATCTGCTCAGAGCTCATCTCCCAACTTGAATACAGACGTTCCTCAATTACAGGATTTCTGAAGCATCCCAAAACCCCAGCTTAAAGACGAGGTGCCAGGCTGCTCAAAGGCTGCCAGGGGATCTCCGCAGAGCGCCGGCTGGTGCCTGCACTTTCAGGAGACACTTGGAGACACCAAAGGAACAGCAAAAAAGGTTGTACAGGATTGATGCTGCATCCATGGCAAATACCCAAGTTTCACCTTTTCTCCTCTTGCATGCAATTGTATGCAAAGATTCTCACTAAAGCTCACTAGATTACAAAAAAAAGGAAAAAGAAAAGAAAAAAAAACCCCAACACCACAACCCAAAATACTTTCATGTCTTGGTAGAAAACTATGCTTAAAGCCTCATTAAAAAAAAACCTGATAAGCATTTGTAAACACAAACAGAACTGGATCAGAAGCAAAAAAAGCAGACACTTGAATTTTCATACATAAGAATCAGGCTCAGAAGCATGCTGAGGAACACCATTCCTAGGGACGTTTTCTCAGGTTTGAGGAACAAAGAGAAGAGAGATTTGTAGGAAGAGATAGTGTATTATGAAAATACACTTTAACATGCAAATATCTACATTCAATAATATATTTAATACAAAGTATTTGCATGCAGATGTACTTGATATGTAAATAATTCACATCTCCCAAGGAAAAAAGGCGAACATGAAGGAATGATACTTGTCATGCAGTATTAAAGAGCGTGCTTTGACATTATGGTATCAGGGGTTTAAAGTGTCAATTGCTCCACAGCACAGTTCACTCATCCCTTCTTTGGGTCAGTGCAAGTACTGTTTGGGGTTCTCTGTGAATGGTGGACTGATGTGGAACATCTGAACTCCTCCAACTATAACATCACGCATTTTCCAGATGAAACATCTGGAAGCCCTGTTAAAACCAGCTCCAGCCACCCAAGCCCTCCTCCTGCCTGTGGCAAACCCTTTTGGTCCCTGTGCTGCATCCTCCGCTGTGCAGCCACACCACAAACCAGGCTGGCAGGAGAATGGAAATTGGTTTTCAGCCAGTTTCCCACACTGACGCCCAAACAGCCTTGCTGGCACACTGCAGGGGACAACAGCAGGATGAAATCCTTGAGCACTGCAGCCCTGCTACTAAGAATGAAATCTCAGACAGCAGAACAAGGTAGATACCACCTAGAGAGCTAGGAAAGCATTTGCAGATAATGTACAAGAAAAATCACATCCATGCTTATTATATATTACAGATTATGATAAAATTTGGGATTGAAATTAAATACAGCTAACACCCTTCTCAAAAACAATCACTACAGGTTGTAATTGGTTTTGGGGTTTATGCCCTAATTTTTTTTTTGGGGGGGAGAAAACATTATCTGGGATACAACGTTATCCAGCTGCATGCACAGAGCTTCCAGGAGCTACCTTGCATGCTGGATGAACATACGTCCTGGTTTGGATTAGACCAGAACTAATTCTGTTCAGTGTTTTTACTTTTCAGCTAAAGCTCTTCTAACTAACTGCCCTTTCTGAAGCTACCAGCACAGTTTTGCAGACAGCGTCTGCTTCTAGCAGTGATAATGTTCCATGTTTAGAGTTACCACCAAGGACTGGTGTGCAGACCAAGGTCACTGCTAAGTCCTGTGTACCACACTGAGCTGAGCAGAAAGAAAAGGCCACAGCTGCGGGGAGACGTGGACAGGACAGGTGACCCCAAATTGACCAGTGGGGTATTCCATCCCATATCCCCCATATTCAGTATAAAGCTGAAGGATCACAAGGCTCAAGCCCCTTCCTCTCTTTTGCTTCCTTTTCAGTGGTCCCCAATCCGAGGAGGACTCTGTCCATTCTGCCTTTGATCCCAAGCCCTGTGTTCCTGGAACCAGTTCAGAGTTCAGTCCAGAATCCAGCTAAGCCAGCGCCCGTACCCGGTTCCCATCTGCCGCCGAGTCCAGCCTGGGACTTTTCCCCAGGGCCTGTTCCTTAGCATCGTGGGTGACAGTAACATATTGCCATCAGGAGGGAGTTTGGTTTGAGACTGGTTTTGTATATATCTGTATATATTCCATTTTATTATTTTTATTATTTTCATTAACGCTGTTTTACTTTTCTAATGGATAAGTCTCTCTCCCTTACTCCCTTTCTCTTCTCCTTTGGGGGAGAGGGGTTAACAGAGAGCTTCTGTTACAGGTAGGGCAGCCCTAACCCTAAACCATGACAACGTTCCATGAACGTACCAAGCTCCAAGAGCTGGGATGGCTTTGTTATGGAAGCTGTGGAAGCACACTGGTGAGCTTTGCACTTGCTGCTCGGGCGCAGTACGAGTTCATTCAGCATTTGCTGCCTGACTGCTGGGAAGTCACATGTGATCAGTTTGGGGATGCTGGGGAGAAGAGAAGGGACTGACTTCAAAGAAGTGAAGGTCTGGCAAAAATCTTGTAGACGTATAAAAGGAACTTAAGTTTTTCTAAAGAATGAACTGTTGTCTTTTCCATCTGGGAGCACTGAAGAAGAACAAACCTCTTGGGACAGCATTTGGGGATATGATCACAGCTAGATTTCCTCTGTTCACATCAGAAGAGATACCCTTATAAATATAACCAGGTCCTGTGCCTCCCTTCCCCTCTCTCCACAATCCCCAAAATATCAGGGTTTAAGAAGCAAAGGAAAAAAGCACCAAGAGAAGACACGAGACCATCAGCTCACTCTCCAAATGCCACAAGGTATGAAGAACTTGAGATCAGAAATCCAAACCTACCCTGTTCTCCATCTGCATTGGGGTAAACATCTCCACCTGACTCAGAACAGGCACCTTCCAGCACCTGCTGGTAACTGAAAGTTGGCTAGAAACGCAGAGGACAAGAACTCTGTGTGAATCAGCAAGCAGCTGTGACTCCTGCTCTTCAGTACTTCTTCCCAGGAGGCGCCTCATCCAACTGTTTTTCCTAAAATGCTCCTGAATCCAGCTAACCCCGAGCGGCAATCTTGCTCAGCTGCTCATCCACTCAGCTGGCCCAACTACATGCACGCCTGAACTTCAAAAAACTTTTATTGTTATTCTTAGAGGTTTACAGAACACAATTAGTTCAAGTCCGTTACTTTAGAATTCATTCCTGCAGTGACAGAAAAGCCCATTCAGCTGTAAAAACACAAAAATGTGGCTGGCAATATCGAAAATCCACAGAAGAGATTTTTCTAATTGCTTTGGACTTCATTTTTTCCTCTTTCAGACTGGCTGTTACCTCTAGCCATTAAGATTACAACATGAAAGTCTTTGCACTACAAACCCCCTCCATTACTGCACATAATACTGCTATTGGTCCAGTTCTTCTTATTAGGTCTGGTTCAATGCCCACTCTGTTGGGCCCAGGCTGACTCTCATATAACCTCTACTGTTCAGTTGGAAAATTTTCAAACAAATCAGCCATTCTTGTATTATTTGTGTCTTGCACAATTGTGGATTTTTTTTTTTTCTTTTCTTAAAAGAGGATATTTGTTAAAAAAATGCTTAGCTTTTGGGGATCTAAAAATCTGAACCTCCTTCACAGCACAGGACTGGCAACAACATAGAACTAAGTATTTAGAGGAAATCCAGACCCCAAAAATCTATACATTGTGATAGTGGATTCTTTCCCTCACCATTTTTTGGTGAGAGTCTTTTGCCTAGAAAAAAAAACAGCTCTGCTACAAGGTCACTTTTGGCTTCCACCCCTTCCAACGATGTTCACTAATTACAGAAGTGAGCGTCCATCTTCCAGGGCAGTACCAGCTAACGCTTCTTAGGCATGCTGTACTGCATACGTGCTTCCAAGGACTGAGGCACAAGTGGAGAGGAGAAACTGTGTGCCTCTATAGCAACAGGACACCATACCTAGACTGGTCAGAAAGGACAAACATACACAGAGAGGTCAAACTTAAACTAGGATCTGATTTTGTCCATGTGAGAGCCATCACTCTTGGTCAGCTGAGACACACATTGTAGCCCATGTTTAGATCTAGCATGAATTTGCTCTCATGCCAAAACTAGATTCAAAGTATACAGAAGTTTCCCTACCTATCCTTCAACTACTCCAACAGGAGGGCAAAAGAAACTAAGTCAGCATGTCTAAGTTTTTGCTATACAAAATTCCCATCTCTGCTGAAAACATTTTTAGGGACCTGTGAAACAGAGACTCAAAAGCTCTTGCTACAGGGTAACCTGTTGATCTAGCTCTGATTCCCCTTGTCTAGTTATGCCCTCCTGGTTCATGCTGAATTGAACTCTGATACTGCTACAAAAGAAAACAGGTCGTGTCCTCCCGTGCTTTGATGCCTTACTTAGCTCAGGAGTTTGACCTCCATACTCTGTTCTGTATTTTACACCTGTAACTGGGCTATGGAAAGAAAGTAGAACATTCCACCTCTGCCAGGAGGCTGCACATCTCTACTGAAAAGTAAATTTTATGTAACAAAAGCTTGCAATTAATTCCAGGAACCTGGAACTGTTTATTGAAGGCTGCAACATTAAGTCCTGAGGACCTCTACCTGATACTTTGTAAAGTCTCAGTAACATGCTGTTCTGCTTTTGTTTGAATAACTGTTTTCAATGTAAAATCACAAAAGAAACTCAAAATAATAATGAGGTCAGAGAAATAAGGAGTGCTGAAGGGAAAAAAAAAAGAGCAAGAGATTTAATGCAGGGGAAATTTATCTTGCCAAAGAACACCCCAGAAAGCACTGAGTTGATATATTTTTGTCTTTCACATTGTGCAGAATGTATACAAAAATAGATAGCACCATAAGAGAAAGACAGAGCGACAGAAAAGCGATCAAATCATTAGATCACCTACAAACAAATCATTAACCTACCTTTTATGCTGATTTTTTTTATGGCTGGTTTCAGACATGCCCATTCCCTCTATGCAGTACAACCCACCAGTTTGAGGGGTTCCAGCACTGCACAGCAGCAGCGTGTGCGCCGCGTGGTTCCCCAGCACCACAGACCGCAGGGCTGGGCACCCGAGGCAGGCTGCATCACACCCGAGCAGTCCTTCAAGGAGCACGTTGTGCTATTCTGCTCCTGCTGTTTCTTGCCTGCTTGTTTTTAAGGAACAGTCTGCTCTTTCTTCCCCCCACCCCCTCCAGTATCATGTCTGCCAGGAGACTTGTTGGAAGCAAACTGGGTGTCTCTTGATCTCAGTTCCAGCCTCCCTCTGAAACAGGCAGGTTCCAGTCTGAATCAAAGCCTCGGCTTCAGCCAACACTGTCAGCTACATAAGTAAGCTGGTAGAAAGAAACACACTTAAGGAATATGAGGGATGGCTGAGAAGGACAGGAAAACATGTAGAATACAGACTGAGATAAGGGTCACCATCATTATCTCCTGGCATTAGAAAGTCAACTGTTTATCCTCCCTCCTATAAATTTTAGGAATGACACGTAACTAAGTAATTCCATCTGTTCTAGGACAAAACCCAAATATTTAGATAAAACCCTCAAAATTATTATTTTTTTTTTTTTTATTCTCCTGGTCAGGACCAATCAAATACCATAAATGTCTGGCAATGCATTGAAAGGTGGAATTTTTCTTTCCTTTTCTTTTTCTTTTTTAACATTACAACAGGTTTGGGTTTCATGTCAGTCTCACACTGATAAGATGAGTAAGATGTATGTCCAGAAGGTAGCATTTTCTAAATGCAATTTGTGGAACTGAAAACATTTCTGCTACACTAGATAGGTAGCATTTGTTCAAAATTATAGTAACTGATTTTTCTAATATAAAGTAAGTCTGTACACTAGCCCTCAAGTCAGACTACACCCTTCAATTGACACAAGGTAGTATTTGCATTAAAGAATAGTCCCACCTTCCCAGGCATTCAATCTTTATCCCTGTATCATGTCTTCAGATTCATACCAGCAGATGTTTGTAAAGTCAGGTGGAGGAATGGATAGGAGATACTACTCTTCAGCTGAGTTTAAGGGTTTTATTTGGTTTAGATTTTTTTTTTTAATATTGTTTTTTTAAAATTGATTTCTTTTCAGCTGTGTCAGTTCCCCCAGCTAGTTCACCGCATCTACACAAACGTTTGTTCTGAAACAAAGTAAGTGATGGCACTGGAGTGTCTAACACCACTTCTTCCAGTAGCAAAGCACCCACAGACAATTTGTCATACTACAGCCCAAACTGGTTACAAATCAAATATCCTAATCCAACACTGCATATTCAATTTAAGTCTTTCTGGTTTTAAACAGAGCAAACTAGTAATCATCTCCTTTCAGACACCACATTAAAGAGACTACACGGCAGCAGAATATATTCTTACTAAGAAATAAGAACTGGAGTGTATTTGAATCTTGTTTTTGTGTTTGTTTTAAAACTAAAGCATTATTTTTGTCCAATTATACAGTGCAATATTAAAGTGAACATAAATATTCAAGTTGTGCAACTCATATTTTTCTCAGTGTAAAGCATAACTGAACCATCTACTCTTTACAATCAAAAGGTGAGATAATAGAGCAGGTTGCTGACAGCCACCCAGAATATGAGGGCTCTACATTTATCTCTAGCTGAAGATGTGACATTTTTTCATTTTTTTCTCTGTTAAGGAAGACTCCTTACAATGCACCCAGCCTGTAGCAGGTGCAATGGGTACCTCCACTTTTGCAGGCCAGCCTGGCAACTTTTTGTAGCACAAGCAGTGGAGGAAAAAAAAACAAAACAACCAAACTACCACACCAAGCCTAGGATGATGGTTTGATGTAGCAAGTATGCTCAAACACACGGCCATAAATGCTATTTGCATGCGCTAAGTCTCATAAATGAACTTGTATGCCTAATGCTGTAGACCCAAACTACTTTAATCATTCCCATTCTGGTATTCTTTCACTGCTGTGCAAGTTTTTAATGACGGAGGGAACCCTTGATGAGGTAATTATCCAGTTACTCTTTTGTGGGTGACAGAATGATAAAAGACAAAACCAGGCTCAAAGGAACAACCTCCAGAGTTCAGAGGCAGGGTCCCTCTCGCCCAGTGTCAAACCCCCTGTGCTGAGGCCAGGCTGTTTGTGACTGGGCTGTTCCCATAGCTGCACTGTGTGACCCTTGAGCAGTCAGCAGCACAGGGGCTTCCTCGCTTCGCTCTGTAAAATAATGTTCTCATGTTTTACTAGCAAACTGTTAAGGTTGTACAGACAATAAGAAGATTGAGATTTTACTTTTTTTTTTAACACCAAGCATTCTGGTCAGAATAAACTCATACACACAAGCAAACTGGCTGCAGAGGAATAACAGAAGAGTAACTCAGTGTTTGCCGGTGAAACGATGCACACTGGCACTCCTGAATCACACCAGAAAAGGGGCCGCTGCACCACGAGAAAGCACTGAGAGCACTGTCAGAGTAGTAAAGGGGGATGTATGTTACATGGTTGTTCACTACAACTCCTAGACTGTGTCAGTAAAACCTCACTCTAAGAGAAGATCAGTCACTCATAGATACCACACTGGTTTGTTGTTGTTGTTTCCCTTTTCCTAAATTTGTGCCTTTAAAATAAACTACTCTTTTTTTTGCCACATTTCCTCCTTTTCTTTATTTATTATGTTTAATAACCACCTGGTTCGCTGCAATTTACCAGAAACCGTTCTAAAGCAGAGTTACATTTTGATCATATCTAAGTTTTATTTACATTTGTAAGCATATACATATATTTTGAAACAACATTTAGCTGCACTTTAGAGTGCTGACAGGTGTCACATCTGCTTGAGTACACAGGGTGTCTGGTCCTACGAAACGACGTGAAGGCTGTGGACAGGGACTATTTCTAAGGCAATTTTTAAAAACACCTCCTTAAGTGAGTGAAAACTCCTCAATTCCTCCTTGAGTGAAAACACCAGAAGAGCTAATAATTTTTTTGTTAAACTGTAAATAATTTCTGCACTCACTAGACTTGAAAAGTGTGTCCATCCTACCTCACAGACACTTTTTCTCTGGTTTTAATTATCTACATTATACTGAAATTCATGAAAAAAAAAAAAACCACAGTAAAAATTAGTTCTGTGACAAGAATCTAAATTTCTCTTGGTTTAAGCTGTTTTTCTATAGCAGCATTAAATCAGAATTTCACGCACAGGATATGAGGTCACTCAAAAGTATCAGAACACCAAACTTAAATAACCTGTGTCTATCCAAAGGCAAGACTGCTGTCCAGGAAGAGTGTCCTCATGAAATGCTGGGGTCTGAACCCTGAGCCCTGAATTAAGGTTGACATATGGGTGATTCCCACAGCCCTTCATACAGAGGGGGTGAGTTTGCCTTATAGCTTCCCCCCAGGGTGCGGCCGGCCCTGCAGGGAGAGCCAGAAGGGAAATGAGCCCCAGGGGTCCCGCACTGAGTTGACAAAGGTCAGGTGTCTGCTGTGGGATAAAAGCTGGGACCACTGGCAGGGAGTCAGGAGTGTCTGTCTGTGGAGTGCACTCCACAGAGCCTCCTGGTTCAGGGCAGACCTCCTGACTCTCCCTGGAGCTGGGCCCTGGTCTGTCTAGGCCTTTGTGAACGCGGGCTGATCGGGTGAGTCGCCATGTGGGCACCTTTTATGTTTAGCTTTCTGGTCTGCCTGTTTCCCATGCCAACTGTGGGAAACCTCAGTTCTCTGTTCATACCACCTGTTGTGGGACGAGTTATGTCTTTTGTGGGATCGTTGGGAGTGGTGTCAATTATATACGAGCTGGTTGACTTGTTTGTGCCCCCGGCGGTCATTCATATTGCAATGTTTTTGCTTACAATACAGTCTAGTTATTGGTTTCTCTTCCTGCTGGCTGTATCATTCTTGTTGGGCCTGGTCATTGGCAGAACACCTCACTGTAAGAGAAAGCTGAGATGTACAGGAGCTACAAGTGAAAAGGAATCCTCTCCCTATGGCACGTGCAAAAAGCTGCTCTCACACAAAGCACAGACACAGTGAATGACAACAATGGAAATGAAGTTACTTCCCCCTCTTTAACAACTTTCTGCTCATTCCCACTTTGTTCCAGGATAAAAATTCATCTGCTGCTCACTGAAAACCCCCTTCCAACTCCACTGCTCCAGAGGATTTGCTTGGTAAGGACCAGAGCAGCATAAATAGCTGCAAATTTTCAGGTTGCAAGCTTTCTGAAGCTGTATTCCCTAACAGCATTTAGGGCTTCTACAAAGGAGACAGATCTGAATGCAGAAGACCTCTGGCAGAGGAGCCAGCCAGCACAGCGATGGCAGCAGTGCCACTGCTTTGGGTGCAGCAGTTGCTTGTGGCCACCCTGACCCAGCTCATGGGCAGCAAGAGTGGAGTGCTCCCCCTGCAAGAATCCCATCAAGTCTCCTATGGAAGTTCTGGCAAATCTAAATGAAGACAAAAGTGCTGGTTCTTTCCTAATGCCACTTTGAAGCTTAGAGAATAAATTCTGCATCTGCAGTTGATCCCTTCTAAGAGTATATTAAGACTACACCTATTATAATCATCTCTAACCAGTAGTTCTAGCTGACAGAAGCACATGAACACATGCCTAACTCCAGTAGGCCATGGGATAGAGCAAAAATCAGATTATTTGTGTTTGACCTTACTTAAGTCAAGGAACCCCTCAAAATAATGCCAGAGAGCTTTAACCCCAAATGAGTGTTTCAGCTTTATAATAAAACCAGAAATGAAGACATAAGACATAAATATCATTTTTCAACAAGAATAACTGCTTTTCACTTTTGGTTTTAAGGATTCTTTTGATATGCAAATGCTGCAGCACCAAAGCAGCTTCAGCTTTTGGTTCTCTCAGCCCTGCTGATGTTCATGCTACAAGGGGACAGAGTAGATTACAAGTGACAGGAAAAAATAAAAGATGATATTTTGAATTTGCCTGGTTTCAGAGGTATCTGGGACCACGGTAATGAAAAAGTAAGCTAGTATTTTCCAAAATATTGCAACTTTAAGAGAAAAAGTTTTTTAAAACATTTTTCTTGGAAGACTTATCTCTGCTTATCTACGTAATCACTCATGGCTGTTACCTAAAAATATTTCACAAGTCAGCAGACAACAGAGAGCTAAATTAAAAGATTATGTTCTGTTGGTACTTACCCATAGTAAGCTGTGAAACTACACAAACATATAACCCCCAAAGACAGGCTACAGCTTAAAAATCTCCCTGAATCCTTTGAAAAAGATGAAACCTAAGTTCCTCTACAATACAAATTAAGAACTTAACTGTGAGGAAAAAAAAAAAAATCCACCATGCAACTGGCAAAGCTAACTGCAGTCAAACCCTTTCACATTTTGCAACCCTCTTCCTCTCTCCCTCTTGCAATGCAAAGCCTCCAGCTTCCTCTGATGACTTTTTTTCTTGGGTTGCCTTGGAACCCCACAGATGCAGAGGGAAACAATTTCACTCTGTGTAGATCTACACAGAGTTATGGAGTAGAAGCAGCAAGTTTCTTATGTAAATAGTTTTTTCTAAATCCTGATTTACACCAACCTGGAAAGCACTATTTGGAGTAACAAGGGCTACTCCCAGCAACTGCAAGAGCCTTCCTCAGTCACTGGTGCATTAGATAGCAGAGAAAACACTTATTGATCCAAGGAGACATCAAAAGCCTTCTTGATTTATGGCAGTTTGATTATCCTGAAAAGCACCATGGCCAAAACAGCTGCCTCCTGGGTCTTGCTGCAGGGTGAGAGGCTTTGATGGTGGGCAACCCAGATGATCGACGTGAGGCAACTGCAGGATTTTACCAACGCTCACACAAGCAACCAGCCTCGTGTATGGCAGCACGCAGCCAAGCCTTTTTATAGCCCAAACCCCTGGAGTTCCTCCTCTTCACATCAAGTCCTGACCTTTACCACCACCACCTCCAATCGTAGACCCCGTTTACAACCACTACCAAGCACTGACCACACAGAATTGCAGCTTGACACCCACTGTAGCTCCTCAGTGAGGAATGGGAAACCTGGCCAACAGCTAATCTCAGTGGGGACATTTGTAACTGGAGACTTGAAGAACAGATGAAATTGTGCCAGGACTTCGATCATAAATTCTTCAGGACAAATTGTATCTTTATTTGTATTATGCACCACACCCTGCACGATTCCCCCCAGTTCATCTTGGGATCTCTGAATCACTCTACTATAAATTTTAAATAAGGCGTAATAACACAAGTCACATTAATACACCAATATCAGCTTGACCATGTCAAAATAAATGTGCTAGCTTCTCACAAGAGGACGTTTAACCTTTTACTGACCTGTACATATATTCTCACATTAAACAGACAACAGCAGCACTTCAGAAAAACTGGTTTATGATATTTATAAAACTAAGAAGTTTTTAGATCAAGCACCACAATTGCATACGCTGATTTCATGTATGAAGAATAGGCATAGTGGGAATGTTCTGATTGTGTTAAGGTTTTTAATTGTAAGTTTAAAACGGTAATTTTGAAGATCAATAAAAGGTTGAGACAAATGATGCCAGCCAAGCCAGGACCAGCTGTGCAGCAGGCACATTGCCACTGACTGGCAATCAGAAGTATGGAAAAAAACAAGGCAGCTCAAGTAAGAGAAGTTAGACATTAACTCCAGTAAATTCCCAAAAAAAGCGAGCCATAACTTGAGGTGTAGAGGGAAGGCTCTGCTGGTGGGACTTTAACAGCTTATATCCATCATGAGATGGCAGAGAGGACAAACACCTTTAAATCACTATTCCCGAATTGGTGTGATGATGGTGCCTTTTCTCAGCTCAGTCTCCAAAGGATCTTGCTTTTTTTCTCCATTACTGGAATTAGTTTTGCCTTAACACACAGGACATTTTTTCCCCTCCTTGGTCCATTTGCAAACATAAGTGTTAATATGTATTAAAACACAACATGAATAAGTTAACAAACACGCAGAACTTGATTTAAGCTATGGTCACACGCCTAACACATATAAAGTCATCTTTAGAGGACTTAAGTTAAACACACTTTATGCTACAGTTTTCCATGTTTTCCTGGCTGGCTCGAGGTGATCCTGCCCCTCCCAAATGACGTGTTTCAGCTCACCACTACTCAAAATGGCATCCCCTAGGTGTGTCAACACACCTCTCCACGAAGCTAGGGTCTCAACTAAATACACAAAGATCTGGGTTAAAAATAATTCGGGGGATGAGGGCAGGGGAGAGCATGGAGGACCATGTGGGAGTTCAGGGGGCAGCCACGCTCTCCTCCTTGAAAGTTTAAAAGGCAGCTACTTAATTAGCTGCATTCAAAGCATGTTGTTTTAATTATCCTTCCCAAGGAAATCCCTAGGATTTATGGTGGTGCAGCAACACTTTTTCTGTGTTTATCCACATGGCTAAAGTTGTCTTCAGCTTGCTTCTGAATGATTAAAAAACCCCAACCAACCAAGCAACTAGTAAACACAAACAGTTTCATTTGCAGTCAAAGTTTAACCTATATAAACACACACATTAATCTCAATTAACTTGGCCTGAATTTGACCTGCTTCTCGTCTCTGCCACCTTTTGCTCATGGTACTAGAAAAGCAAATTGAACTGAGAGAGCCAAAGGTCTTCTGTACCTTCAGGAATGGAAAATTCCTCCACTGAATTTCAAGCAAGCCAGTCTGAAGTCAGAGGGTCATGTTGGACTTAACCACAGTGCTGAGCAGAGAAGCTGAAGTGCCCAGAGCAGTAGCCAACATGCCCCTGAACAACTGTTGAAGACTGACTAACAAAAGCTTTGGTAGGACATGCAGTGAGGGGAATGGTGAGTCAGCATCAAGAACAGTTTTTCAAAAGTCAAAAGCAGAATATATAAATACTTCATAATTAGGTCACTCTTATTTTCCAGTGCAAGGAAGCAGTTAATTTACTTTTATCCCATAACTCTCCTTCACCATCATCACTCGTAAGCACTGAAAGTCTGGATGAAATAAAAGATTCTCCACAACAAACAACTCCAGCATCACAGAGCATGAATAGATGCTGGCATGCTACTCAGAATCGTGGGGACTTGTGAACATCTGTGATGGTAGTTTCTAGAATGGAAAACTAGCCTGACATTGAACACTTCTCAAGATTTAGACTGTCCTCTCTTTTGCCCTAAGCAGTTGCATGATGTGTGAATATTTTCATGTCCAAAAAGGAGGTGGTCCAATGTTCTAGGGACAGAATTTCTCAGCAGCCAACATGGCACAAACATCATCCACCACAGAGAGCTTCAGAAGACGCTTACTTTCTACTAAAGCTTTGTCAGACAAGCAAAGAAAAGTTTCTTCATAGTTTCTCTCAGAGGAGAAACAAACCAGGCACTCGAATGAACACTAGCACCAGCAACTTGACTCAGAAGTCCAGCTGTGAAGACCTCAGCTATAATTTTGAAGGCACTTGCAGCCTTTGATGAGTCACATATGAGTATAAAAGACTCTCCCCTAAAGTCCTTCCCCAAACAGTTGTTCTTCCAGTTTTGACTTCGATTTGTTGTTTGTAATTTCAAGAATCATAGAATCATAGAGGTTGGAAGGGACCTCGAAAGATCATCTAGTCCAACGCCCCTGCCAGAGCAGGGTCAATATTCTGAATATTCTGAAGCCAACAAATACATTAAATGGGTCTGTCTCTTAGATAAAACTATTTCAATATAAAGTGTTATGACAAAAAAAAAAAAATCATAAAATAACATAAAACTGTTGTATTTGAATTTCCAAAACTCATTTGTAAACCTGGCCTGAAAATGGTATTTGCCTGTTTACAATTAAACTTGCTTATGTTTATATTGAATGCAAATATCAGACACATTTCCCCCCGGGCTGGAGTTCAGAGCCTGAGTGCAGAGACTGGGGCAAATTTTTCTCTCAATTATATAACTATCAGTCAAAAGCAACCAATTTAAAAAGCAATTAACAGTTGCTGCAAAAATGAATAACTGATGGAAAACATCCTAGGTAAACACGGCATTTCAGTTTACACTATAAGAAAATTACTGCTGATAAAAACAAATGTCTGAGGCTATACAGATTACATCTGCTTGAGGAGTGAAGGTAAATCACATCTTTCCTATTGCTTTCAGTTATCTTGTTCACTTATGCTTGGTGGCTTTTTTTAAAAATATCAGTATAAACCTAACATTCAAGGAAATAAAGATCTCTGTATTAATATAAGAACATGTCCCAAAACACCACAAAATTTGATTAATAAAGTGCTGAATAATAGGTGATTAGGTGCCTGCCAAGAGCTCATTCATGACAGCTTCCACAGACGTGCTGGAATGCTGTGGAGGACAACACTGACCCAGGGCAGCCAGAGCTCTGCACTAGCCACAGTGGGATGTGGATGAACCACGTCTTTTTTGGAACTCATTTCCTAATCAAAAAAAGGGAAAAAAAAAGAAATCTGCAGGATAAATCTGGTTTCAGTGGTTTCTGGAGAAGCAGCAATGGGTGCTGCTTTTAAAGCTGAGCAGTTTTCAGATTTTTTAATTTTTTTTTTTGATGCATTGTTGTAACTTAATATATTGCATTATTTTGGGCAAAGAGACAGATGGATTTATTTTTTTTTAATCTTAATTATTGAGTGATGTTTCCAGTAGGCATTGTAAGAAGCATTTAAGATGCCATTTGTGGGTAGTTGTGGAGTTTTTGGTTTGTTCTTTTTAATTCCCTGGCAAATTCTGATAGGATTTTGATTTCTGCCTGTCTCATCAGTACTGTGTTACGTCTCTTCCTGTGATAAATTACCAAAACTGATTAGAGATAGTACTGCAAAGCAGTCAGGAAGAAGTGATGAAAAGCCTGCAAAGTTTTGTGCTATATGAGCAGACTTTTTCTTTAGAGTTCTGACTTCAAAATCAGAAAGCTGGAACACGTAACGAAAAACACTCTTACCTAGTGCACAAGCCCTGGCCCTCACAGAGCACAATTCTACAATGATGCTATTTGAAACCTGAAGTTTTCTTTGTGTCTATCTTGTGTTCATTTTCATGTTGTATTCCAAGTATTTGTAATCAGGTGAGATTGGACAACAAGATTGGTGGTTTCTAGAAGACTAAAATGGATGGAGCTATTCCAGTTGGTTTATTTTAAAGTTATTTTTAACTGTCACATTAATAAAGCACTGGATACAAAGCTTTTAAACATCATACACTCAATATCTAAGTAACAAAACAAAGGTACAGAACGATAAATAAGTACACAAACAAATCCATCCCTTCCTGGTGGCTCCTGGCATGGTGCAGCAGGTTATGGGCATGCCTAGCTGCCTAAAAGTACTTCAAGCGCTATCCTGAGCTTACAGTAAATTTCACCTTCTCTTTCAGTATTAGAAACTATTGCTCAAACCAGCAAATACTACAAGTCAGCTATTTGCTGCATCCTTGTACAGGACATACCCAAAAGTAATTGCTCAGTGTATTGTGACAGCAGAACTGTGAGTGCTTTCAAAACCACGCTGCTTGGAAATGCAGTTAATGTCTCTAGGTTCCTTGCCTGTATTAGGTGGGAACACCTTATACACCCAAGAGGTTTTTGTACTTTTTGCAGCAAAGTATAACACAGTTTAAAATTGAGACTTTAAATTGTCTCTTGGTTTTGCAAACTTGCTCATGAGTTCAATTACTTATGTACACTCATACTGGACTGGTTTTTTAGTTATTTCCCTATGATCAGATGGAATGAGAAACTTGTACCTCTGTTCAACCTCAGCATCAAAGTCCTGCGTCTTTCTCTTCAAACTAGATATCAGCTTTTGAAATGTGTAAGAGAATTTTTTACCTTTGTGCCAAGTTCAGCATGAAGTAATCAATAGATTCAAAAGTTAAGTGGCAGGAATGAATAAGTGCATAGGGGGATCAGGTGAGACTTCGTTTTCACAGAGCAGCAGGTGAACAACAAGTGGGTACCTGGAACTCTCTGACATGCAGCATGAGCTCAGACACTAACTGAATTCAGTCATTTTAAAAAACTCCCACAATAGCTCAGCTGAACCTACGAACAAAAACAATTTTGCAAACTTCAACAGTCAAATAGGAACTTAGATAAACATATTAAAAGAAAGAGAAATACTGGCTCCTCTATAAGCAGTATTTGTGCCCATGGCAGCAGTACTTCCTGAAACATGAACAAACAAAGCAATAGGTATGTTTGGAAATTTATATTTCTAGTTTAAATTTAAAGACAGCATGAACTGTCAAAGCATACTACAGGCTTACCAGCGTTTCAACTGGTATCTATAAATAGTATAGGTTCATACTTCGGAGAGGAGACAAGTGTTCAAAATTCAAGTGCCAAAGAACAATGACCTGAAAGAGTCAGTGCTACCTGAGCAATAAAAGCACTTAGCAGAACTGGGAATTGTGTTAGCAGGGGTAGAATAGCTTGAAAAATTTTCTTTCATGACCTGTTCTTCCATTTCCAATTGCATCATCATCACTAAGAAAAAAAAAGAAAATCCATAAAATCATGACATTCAAGTGATTTTATGTAAAGAAAAAACATGTTTTCATTGTTATTCTTGCAGCTCATTTGACCTCCTCAGTACATCCATGATACTTGGTCAAAAAAAAAAAAAAAGGCCAAACCAAAACAAAAATCTGAATGAATGGTTACATGGGCTCAGAGCATCAGTTAAGAAATATAGCTGCTCTGAAACATTTAAAGAGAATACAAAAGGGCCTCTACACCCGTATAACCTTTGCCTCTATCTACTAGCATCACAGTTTACACAGTTTCCATGGAAACCCTCTGCAAACATATGAATGTGCTTGTTGCATTAGATGTTGAACAGAAAATCCTTTGTGGCAACTCTGGAGGGCCATGGCCAGTGCCAACCTCCCAGCGGAATAATGCCCTTCACTATGCCTTGCCCAGCAGGCTCATGACACACTTGCTCACATGGCACAGCTGCTGCCATCCCTTGTTTTTCTTCAACTGTTTGAAATAAATAAGAAAAAAAAAAAGGATGTGCACATCATAGCTTTTAAATATTTCTTCCTGCGTAGAGAGCTCATTTTGCTCCCCGCTCTCCCCCTCACCTTACTGATGGTACTGGACCCTCAGCTGCAACCCAAGAGCTACAGAGTGAGGGCACTGACTCGGAGGCTTCCAGCAGGCTTCCAGGCAGGGTGCTGGGGAATACATTTACATAATGAGTAGACAGCTACTCAGAAAGGGAACAACACCACAAGCCTTCACTATGACATATTTTGAGAAAAAAAAAAAAAAATTAAAACATAAAATTCTCGGGATGCAACAGGAGCACCAGTCCAGAAGCAGACACTAGTATCATCACCTTGTTGTTTCTCATCACGGGAAGATCAGCCCATCTATAAATAACTCATGTCCTAGATGGGCTCCTCCTCCAGCAACAGAGGCAGGAAAACTCTGCCCAAGACAGTCTGAAATGTCATCAGGAGGGCTGGTTTCTTTTTTGGTTGTTAAAGTTACGTATGTGAGTGAAAGCTGAGCGACTAAAGAAACTTGTTCCTGTTTTATAAAGGAGGAGCTGCTGTCAAACATCTGAATGTTGTGTCCCTAGCTGACTTAACTCAAAATGCACGTTCACTCTGCAGCCTTAAATGTTCTACCAGTATTGAAACAAAAGCACTTCTAGTAAAGTGACTTCAAGGTGCACCTTCAAGACTAATGGTGCACATAGCTGGAACTTGCCTCGTTTGTAGATTAAGGTATTCTCCTCTATCCTTATTTCTCTGAAACAAAAAACTCCCAGCACAGCAAGTTTGACTCTGATTTCTGAGATACCAATGACATAATCTAATTGCTTACAGATGGGCAGTCTCAGGAAGGACAACGGCTCTAAAGGTTTTGTTCCAGATAAAATCAGGGCTGGGGACTCTGCCCAGGAGGCAAAAGCCTTCCTGTCCCATTCCATGTAGAGCTGGAAAGGCCTTTTTGCTTGTGCTTGGACATTTCACCTGCAATTCAGCCATTTCCAGCCACTCTAACAGCCACAGTGATAAAAATCAAGGATGTAATAATTTTAACTTGAAAGTTTGGCAGCTTTTAAGAAAACATTTTTTCTTTCCTATTACAAAATCTACCACCAAAACTTACCAAACAACTTTTTTATTTTGCGAGCACCCTTGATTTCTAAGTTTACTTTTGTCCCTTGTCACAAGGGGCAGCCCTGGGGGGAAGCCCTCCCAGCTCCCTCAAGGTCACCCCTCACTTCCCCCCCCCCAGCCCAGGCCCCATGCACCAGCCACCAAATGAGCTCTGAGGGTGGCCAGCCTCTCCTTTTACCGCACACTGAAGAAACGAAGGGGGTCAGCGCTAGCGCTGGCGTAGCTCTAAGGCTTTAATAGCCTATTGTTCCCCCGCGTTTCCTCGGGGAGATAACCGCGTTTCCTCACGGGAAGCGCGTTCCCGCTGCGCGGCGCAGGACTCGGCCGGGGCTCAGCCTCAGAGGGGCCAGCCCGCCCCGGCGCTCGGCTGGGACATGGGGGCTTCGGGTTTGTTGGCAGGAACGTCTGCTCAGAGAGGCAGTGGTGTGGCTCTTGGCCATCACTGCTCACGGGTCCTGCCCCAGGGATCTGTGCAAACCTGGGTTTATGCTCTCTGCACGTGGTGCCTCTATCTCTGTAGAGCTCTATCGCTATACAGGCACCATGTCGGCAATCCCACAGATAAAATTTGGCTCCTGCCTGATCAATGTTTATGATCTGCTCCCTGCCTTAAAGTGTAGAAGGACTGAAAAAATAACGGTTGCTACTGAGCTGCACAAAGCTTCCAGGAGAGGGGAGCCGCAGCGTGGGCTCAGGGCAGAGAATCATAGAATCACTGTGGTTGGAAAGGATCTCCAGGATCATCAAGTCCAACCTTCCTCCCAACATCTCCCTAACCACTAGACCATAGCCTCAAGTGCTACATCTACTTGATTTTTGAACCCCTCCAGGGAGGATGTCTCCACCACCTCCCTGGGCAGCCCATTCCAGGACCTAACCACTCTCTCAGGGAAGAAATTCTTCCCAATACCCAATCAAAACCTTCCCCGGTGCAACCTGAGGCCATCTCTTCTTGTTCTATCTCAGTAATTTGGGAGAAAAGACCAACACCAGCTGCACTACAACCTCCTTTTGGGTAGCTGTAGAGAGCAATAACATCTCCTCTCAGTCTCCTCTTCTCTAGACTGAACAACCCAAATTCCCTCAGCCAGTCTTCATGTTTTCCAGCCATCTCACCAGCCTTGTTGCCCTTCTCTGGACCTGCTCCAGCACCTCAATGTTCTCCTTATCCTGTGGTGCCCAAAAGTGGACACAATGCTCAAGGTACAGGAGCATGATCACCTCCTTACTTCTGCTCAGAAGCCTGAGAGCAGGGCTGGAGCACTCCCAGTGTCACAGACACCAGGTTACACATCACACCAAGTCCTGGGGTGGGAGAAAGGACACGACAGACAGCTGTTAATCCCACAACACAGGAAACGGTAAGATCGAGAAGTCACATTTTATATTTTCACCACATCCTTCTGTCCAATAAAGAAGTGCGCTGAACATCATTAACGTCCCGCTAATGAGATATCTGGCTGCCCCGAATGCAGCAGTAATGAACGTGAGCTCTGTTTCCACCAAGTCTACCAGAAAGATTTGTAAGGTCTGCTTTCCCACCGACACAAACACATGACTCCCATTAGCCTTAATAAGGGACAACTGCATTCAGTGGGAGAAAAATTTCCCAAGGTTGCATAACTGAACCATGGCATGCTGAAAACAGTACAAACAGCCAAGAAAAGGTAGACACCCCAAAACTACAGTGACAGACAAATTTCTTTCATAATTTTCCCATTAATTTATTTAATTTTTATCATAGTTAGAACTTCCTCGCTTTAGGACAATGAAAACATTCAGAACTTGTTTTATGACAAAATTATGGAAAACCTAATCAGAGAGTGGATGCTTCACTTCTATTTTTAGGCTGAAAAACATAACTTCAAATATGCACTTTCTTTTTTATCTTAATGCATTGTTTCTGCATACTATTCTTGACACCACAGTATACAAATTCGTGTTTCTGTAACAATGCAAATTTGTTGACAGGATGATAGGTTAAAGTTTATCTTTCAGGCTGCTTCCCTTGCACCACTCAGAAAAATCTAGTTATGTCAATTTATGTCCCTTTCAGTGCTCAGCGAGGCGAGGAAATGGAGCGGTGTGCCAGAATAGGGAAACAATACCAAAAAACATAGTGCCAGAACCAACTATCTGACTCCTCGGTTAAGCAATGCATGCCCTCACAGAACTTTGGAATTAATACTGCATATCTCCAAACTGTGTTCAAAAATAAACCTTAATTCAAGATGTTGAAACTATAATTAATCCACAAAAAGTTAGAAGCTTTTTCTTCATCATTCCCCCCTGGGTCAAGTTTATGTGTTTTAAAATAGTTGGGTGCTTTGCCTTTTTGGAAAGTTGCTTTTTTTTTTTACCCCCCCCCCCCCGTTTTGGTGGGGGGGGTTTTTTTTTTTTTTTTTTTTTTTTTGGACAGCATAAAAATTGAATTTCACAGGCAATTTAAAAATAGTTGGTCATATGTTTATCATAAGAATTTATCTGATGCAAGCTAAGGCATTCAGTGCTATTACAGTATACGTTAATGAAGGCTGCTTCATGCATTCTGCTATAGCTTTAAATGAGAACAGACTCCTCTATTATCTCCCACTGCAATGACTAACACAGGAGAGTATCAGTCTGCTACTACTTACACACACGATTAAAGTCCATTAGCACACATACTCAACTGAAGCTGGTCTACTTTGATACAATAAACCAAGGTTAAGGAACTACAGTGAAACAACTGCTGTACGACCGGTGCTGTGCTGCATTTTAGAGCCATGTGTTAAAATGTCTTTTCCAAATTAAAACAAGATTGCCTACTTATTTGTGCTCAGCTGTAAAATACCTAAACCCAAACACAAAACATAACCAAACATGCTTGCTTTATTTCACAGAGTTAAAATTAAAACCTCAAAGGCCAGCAGAGCACATCGCAGTGCTGCACCACAGCAGAATCAGCCCTGTGCCCAATGTGGCTGTGCTCACTTTAGCCGCCAGCATACACTCAAAGCTCTGAGTCCAGTCCTACTGAGGCTGCTGGTCTCCCTGACTTAACTGGAATCAAAATCAGATCGCATATTGCTAAAAAAATAATGTAATATACATAACAACTAAGGCAAACTGAGTAACTGATTTATGGATTACACACACTAGCTACACAGGAAAACCCCATTCAAACACAGAAATTGTAAGTCATCAGTCATGGCACAACACTGACCATAAAAATCATGCAAGTTTGAAATAGAAAACAATCAAAACACAAGACATTTCTGCAGCATCTATCCCCAACCGTTCTGTCACACACACAACGGCCATAACACAAAGCATCTCTATGACAGGAATAAAAGGCTCTTTACAAGCTTCTTTTTTTATTGAATGAACCCACTCTTACACAAAGTTCTTGCAACGACATCTCGAGCTTCAGTACTGTCAAATTGTGTATTTCAGTAGTCAACTAAGGCCTGCAAGTCACATGCAGAACAATCCGAAGTATTCATTAATTGCACATCACTACTTCAGGTAGCAAGTCAGAAGGTTGATTAAGAAACAAAACTTTTTTTTTTAAATGTTGAGATAGAGTTGTCAGGAAGATTAAAATCTTTTTGATGTTTCACCATAACTGAACAAATACCTCTCTGCTCCAAGCCGCTGGCAAAACCCAAAGGAATTAAAAACCAAAGCCACAGACTCCTCCCAACTACAGTTACAGCATCTTGTGTGGTTGACTCTTCTCACAGAATTAGTAATCTTGACTAAAAGTGTTCCACCCCTCTAACGAAGCACGCTGCATCACACTTCCCCCTTGTTTTAGAAGTACAGATATATAAAGACTATAGTTGAAAAAGATGTAATCAGATGTGGTGAGTCCAGAGAATCTTGACCTAAATATTTCTCAAGTTTATTAATGAGAAAAGGGTGGAGGAAGAAACCACAGATACAAGATTCAAACACAAACTCATTTACAGGTTTGCAAAGCAAATCATGCCACCAACCTGCCATGTAACCCACAGGAAAATGCCCCTGAAGACTTTCTGGATCGAGATATTGATCCAGAACAACCAATAACAAAAAAAGGGAACAGCAGTGTGCCCTTGTGCCCAGGAGGGCCAATGGTATCCGGGGTGCATTAAGAAAAGTGTGTCCAGCAGAACAAGGGAGATCCTGCTCCCTCTCTACTCTGTCCTGGTGAGACCTCACCTGAAGTTTTGTGTCCAGTTCTGGGCTCCCCATTTCAAGAGAGACAGAGAGCTACTCGAGAGAGTCCATCAGAGGCTACGAGGATGATTGGGGGACTGGAACGCCTGCCTCATGAGGAGAGGCTGAGAGACCTGGGGCTTTTTAGTCTGGAGAAGAGAAGACTGAGGGGGGATCTAATCAATGTGTATAAATAGATGAGGGCTGGTTGTCAAGGAGAAAGGGGCAACCTCTTTTTACTTGTGCCATGCAATAGGATGAGGGGCAATGGACACAAGCTGGAGCACAGGAAGTTCCACCTCAACATGAGGAAGAACTTCTTTACTGTAAGGGTTACAGAGCACTGGAACAGGGTCCCCAGGGAGGTTGTGGAGTCTCCTTCTTTGGAGACTTACAACCCGTCTGGATGCGTTCCTGTGTGACCTGCCCTAGACTAGATGGTCCTGCTCTGGCAGGGGGGTTGGGCTTGATGATCTCCAGACATTTCTTCCAACCCCTAATATTGTGTGATTCTGCCTGTGTGATATTCACTGTTGGTTGAAATGAAATTACCCAACTACTATATCAGTTCTTAAAAACTAATTTACTAATTTTTTCTCTTTTTTTTTTTTTTTTTTTTTTGCCACTTTTAATCTCTCAGTCAGACAGGCACAAGATTAAAGTGAATTAGGAAATAACATGACACTGGAGCTGAAAACAACCAGTCTCTAACAAGTTCTTGCAGTACAGGGCAGTTAAGATGTTCTCATACATTGTTTGGCATCCTGAAACAGATACAGTCTGTTACTGGCCCTAAAAACACAACCACAGCTCTATCATTTCTTAAATATTTACTAACAAGCTACACCAGAGTACAAACCCCCAAACTGTATTCTGATATTCAGACCTTCCTGTCAAAACACAAATTAAAAGACTTTCTTGTAAAAACACCCCAGCAGGCTTTCACACTTTGGTTTTAAAGCAGAGATCTGCCTCTTTTCCCCTCTTCCAAACACCACCCACTCTTCCAAACAAATAACTAATCCAATGTTGCAGAGGAATTTTAATTGTTTCCATAACTTCTGTTACCTGCCAAAAAAAGTACTTAGGCTGACATATACAGGACAGGTTGCCTATGAAACATGCATATTTAAAATTAAATATGTACATATATATACACACACATATATACATATGTATAACATACGACTTATGTAATAGCTTTTGTATAGCCATAAAAACGACAAGTCTTTGAAGTAGCAGCCATGGTTCAAGCATACTTGGCTCTCTGGCTCAGATTTCCAGTCACGTTACTACAGCTGAACTTCCTGCATGCCACGTGAGCCAGGTTTGGTGTCTCCTTGTGTGCCATTAGCCATGACAGATGTAAGTGTGCAGCAGAGATCTCTTGCATGGCAGGGATTGTCCCACCCCTGCGTATTTGCTGCAAGTCCAGTCACACAGATCTCTGCAGCAGTGGCTGATGTGGGCGCTGGGACTGAAACCCTGGAGCCTTTCAGGAGTTGTGTAACTTTTTTTTTTTTTTTTTTTTTTCAGATATCTTGGTCTGTCAACCCATCCTCACTCTGCACAGTATTTCTTACCACAAATAATGGCCCTGGTTTCAGTGGGACCTTTGAAATGCTCATCTTGTGGTAGAAGTAATTGCACAACATGAGCTGGCGGGGACATTTTCAGCATATTTGTACAACTTCATTTATTTAGTTATTAAGACCAGGTCTTAAAACACAAAAGCTTTCTGTAGCATTTGTTTAAATAAACAATCCATTCTACATATCAGACTATTTATAAACATACAACATGTAAATTCCTGTGTATCATCAAAAACCCTAGGATAGCTGTAGTTATTTTAGCAAAAGAGCTTATAGAAGTTTGAGTAAATTCCATGGCAGCATAAATGTGCTAGTAGGGGAGACAGTTTAATAAACAAGGGGGGGGGAAAAAAAAAAAAAAAAAAAAAATCTATAGGACTTACAGGGTGGAAGCTAGCAAAATGTTATCTCCAACAACAGATACTATACTTTTTCCACTGATTTTACAACTAAACCCAGCATGCTGCAGCTTCTGACACCATTAGCACTCAGAATCTACTTTGACAGGATTTTTTGATTTGTGACGGGTGTTTGTTTTTGTATTGTTATGGGCTGGGTGAAGGCTCGAGGCAGACATGCAGCCCTGTTGATAACATGTATTTTCCAGCTTCATGATAAATTTCCCATAACTGCTGGCCTGGAACACGACTTTTCAGCAACTTGCCTGTTTCACATTTGGCTAAAGCAGCATCAATCCATTTGGTAGAATAGCTCCAAGACCATAGATGGAAGACAATCATTTTCAGAATGGATTTCTGTCAACATTCAACTTCAGACTCCTATTCTCAGAAGATACCAACTGTTGCTTTCAGAAAGCCAACCCTCCCCTAGCAGATTTTTTCAAGCTGGAAGTCTGAAGTCAGAAATCCCTTTCTGAAGGTGCGCTTGGAGTTTGAATACCAACATCAACAGTGCTGGTTGTTACAGCTTAGCAGGGGGTTTGTGTGCAAATCCCAACACACGTAGGTATTCAGTACTCTCACATCACTACCACTGTTTTCAAAGGCTAAAAACCCCTCTCACAGCTGCAAAGGAAATGATGAGAGCAGAAAAACACAGGCAGGGTCTATCAGCAGCCAGCTCCATCCCTGGCCGCCCAGCTGCCTGTGCCCGGCAGAACCGGGCGCTTCCCCGCGGGGCCCTCGCCACGGGCAGCGCGTCTGGAGACCGAGCTGGGGAGAAACCAAACCCAGAGAGAGTCCTGCCTCCGGGGTACCAGGATGAAGGTACCTGGGGGAGAGGCCCGTGGAGGGGGGCACGGGGAGCTGTCAGCAAGCCAGGCTCAGCACACAGGATGGACACAGCTGGCACTCAGTGGCAAGAGACAAGGCAGGATGCTGTGCGTCTATCAGCTCTGCCAAGAGGCTCTCACGGTGGCTGGTGCCAAGCAGGTAGACTTGGGGGCATGTCACAAAACCTGTTACTTGGGACCAATGCTTTCACAATGAAGTTGCTGGAGACTCAGTTCCACCTATACTAGAATAAGACTTACTGGTAAGTAATCCCTACTTATTGGTAATAATTACTTATTGGTAAGTAATCTACCAGTGCTTGCAGCCCTGAAGCTTCAGAACCTAAGGCAGAACTCAGTCCTTCAGAGTCTTTACCGTGTGACTAAAAACTCTCATTCCACCCTTGGAATTCCAGGAAAAGAACAGGTTATATGAAAGGCAGATGCTATGGGTAACATCTACAAACCTTGCCATTCTGAGAGCCTGAAAACTCCATCCCCCTCTGGAATAAGTTCACCAGGCTACATGCACAGCTCAGCGTTATCCTATAACATCCTTAAAAAAAAAAAAAAAAAGTATTTTTTCCTCCATTAACACAAGCCAGCCTCCATTAAAAAACTGCAGATTATCCATATGGATTCCTTTTTGTTGGGTAAAGCCACACAGCAAGTCTTCATTTTTCCTTCCGCTCTAACAACACCAGTTGAAAAGAGCTCCTTTGATCTTTAGTAACAACAGGTCACCTTCTGATTTGCTGGACCACTCAACCAGGGGCAACATCTCAAACTGCACAGGTATTCAGAAGAACACCACTAAAAGTATTTGCACATGACAATTTTCAAGACCAATACCTAAGGTAATTAACTATGAAAGGGCTATTCCCTTTAGAAAAAGTCACACTAAAGTACCAACTCGTGTATTTTGCTGAATAAATTTGGTCTGATAAAACTACAGGCTTGTGTCCCTGTGTGTGGAAAGCAAAACACTGCAGCCAGGACTGCAATATTTTGTCTGGAGAGCAGACAGCCACATTGCAGACATCTCAAGTTATGCATGACGCATGCTGCTCTGAAACACCAGCAAGCTACATGTAGGAAATACGTAAGAGATCACTTAGCTATTTTAAATACTAAGGGGAGGGGGGGGAAAGCAAGAAGTGAATTAAACACCAAGACCTTACTCATTAAATTCTGCCAATTCACACAGCACAACAGGTAGTACATTTTTCTATACCTCTTGCTGACTTCAGAGGTAAAGTGGTCTTTTGCACTGCTCCAGTCAACAAGCCAGATTACATACGTAGTAGTGTGAGTATCAACTGAAATATGCTGTGAGAAAAATGTCACCAGGAACAAACAAGCTTTCAGAATACCAAGTGCAGGAGCTGCTAACATAACAGACACTAACTGAAAATACATTTCTGACTCTCTAAAAAATACAAATTTAAAAAAATGTCAACATACAGGGAATAGGGCAGGAGGAAAAGTGAGGGGAGGATGAATGGGGGAAACAGATTTACATTTTATTGTGCTTGTGATCAAAATACAAGTTCACTTGATAAGGACAATGTACATCCACAGAGACCACTATAAAGCAAACAAGTTTAAGAGAAAAAGGCATTTAACACGTTCCATAAGAGATCTTTAAAGCAACAATAATGCTTTCCCTCCTGCTCCCAACAGATGCTTGAAGCTAACATACATCTCAGACTGTCTTCTGTATTTTCTTTATTTTATTACTACTGTCAAGGAAGAAAAATGAGCCAGAAAGTTCACAAATGCATTACACAACTCACACTTCTGGATATCAACATGGTATTAAAAATGTTATATTTCAACATTAGCATGACATGTAAATAAGCAAAGTACTTCTTTGTACTAGTCCTTTAAGAGTCCTCTCATGTTGAAAGTTGAGATAAAGCAACAAAAAAACCCTCGCTCGCATCCATCAGCTCCCTGCAAGCACCTTGCTACACCCACTGCAATGCAGAGCTCACTGCAGTCAAACATATCAACTGTATTGCACTGAAGTGTGGTTGGGAAAAGCTAATCCAAGCTCAGCTAATACAACAGTTAGATGCTGTGGGGTTGGACTAGCATGATTCACGGCCAACATGCAACACTAAGTTACAGTGAAGAAGGAAGGATTTTTGAAAGCTTTTCTAAATCATGCAAGCTCATCAGCACCCACCTACAAACATATGCTTTCTTCCACATGGCAGAACACATGAACAATGGTGCAAACTTGGCGTTTCATGCTTTAAAAAGAGAATGGCATAAACTTGTCTACAGTGTATCTCCCAAAAGCCTGAAGTACAAATCCGCTCAAATAAAATCTCTGTGGAAGTAACCTGACTTCTTTGGTAACCTTTCCCCTCATTTTATCATTTCCTGCTACAAAATTGGTGTACAGACCTGACATGCAGCAGAAGGCCTTTTGGCTGGCCCAGTAAATGTCTCATTTTAAAGCTATCTCACCATCATTAAGGTGTTAAAATTTTTTTACACAAATCAGTATTAAAAGATTTTTTTCCTCAGTTTCATCTCTCTTCAAACATCACAGGTCATCAGCAACTTTATACACAACTGGTGAAACGCAAGTTCCTCCTGCTTAGGACAATGAGTAGCTTAAAAAAACCATCTTCACAGCATACAGCCTTATTTTGTACAACTGATTAATTCTTTCAGGGGAGATGTCACTGAAACAAGCGTATCAAACAGATCTTTCTTTTAATCTGGTATTTTTCTCTTTTGCAGAAAAAGTGGTTTGTCAAATGCTCGTTCCCTCTTTCAGTTTATGAAGTCATACGCTTATGATGAACTCGTGGGAAAAAAACTTGATGTTTAATTCCAACGCAGAATTTTTACACTAAAGAAAATGAAAGCATATTTGTTTTCCACGTGCAGTTAGACACCTTAAGGAGGCTGTGCCCATGGAATTACTTGCTTGAGGCCACTATTAGTCCAAATTTTTCTTTTTTCCCTGAACTCTCATATCTCATGCCAGAATGACACTATACCTTACTCATTTTGTGTCCTTTTATCAAGAGGGGTGTTATCACTACTGTCAAAAGTCACATGCAGCCAGTCTGTCACATGCCAATCACATATGAGCAGAGGGGAACATTAAGACTTGACAGATTTCATAGGCATTTACTTACTGACCATGCCACGTTCACCACAAACTAAACTTCGCCTGTATTGGGTAGTCAGAACTTGATTGAAAGTGAACAAATGTTCATGTCTGAATTAACATACATCAGCAGTCAGATTTTGACTACATCCAACTCATTTCATGTGCTTGACATAATACAGTCAATTTCAGTCCACTATTTCTTAAAAAAAAATTATTTCTTGAAATCCACCTGATTT
This sequence comes from Merops nubicus, assembly GCF_000691845.1. Lineage (NCBI taxonomy): Eukaryota > Metazoa > Chordata > Aves > Coraciiformes > Meropidae > Merops > Merops nubicus. Next base: position 43,125 of record NW_008633136.1, on the reverse strand, counting down.
AGCAAAATGGTATCCTATACCTCAGTGTAACATTTCTGGTTATTAAGTGTGCTTTTCAAAGTTACATGATTACAGATTATTTTTTTTTTTTTTTTTTTAGTGTGATCCCACTGGCAGTCTCAATTCTGCAACCTACAGGAAAGAAAAAAAAGAGGAGACCTGATCACCTGCCTGTCCCTCCATGGAGGCTAAAGACGGCCTGTTTAAATCATCAGATCAGGAGATAGGTGATATATGCCCACATTTACCATTTTTGTGGTCTTTGTTCCTAATGAAACACACCAGCATGCCTGTACAGACCTGCTGGTCTCTGGCACTGTCTTTCTGGAATGCTTTTAATACATAGAAATTGCATTTGCCCATTTCCCTGCCTCTGATCCTGTGGTAGTTTTAACTAACAGATCACAGTTGCCAGGTCAGCATGGTCACGTGCAGTTACCTCAAGATCTCTTGGGCAAATGTTATCTAATCCTGGCAATTAAATTTTTTTGGTGGTTGTTGTTCTAAAAAATCTTTTCTAACACCATTTCAATTTAAGACCAATTTTCAAAATATCACCTACGAAGAAAAACTCGTGCAGTAAAATCTCTCAGGAAAGCCAACTTGGATACAAATGGTTTAGCTTTCATTCTGCACCTTATCTTCGCCAAGCATTTCTTTTACACTTCAGTCATCTATCAGCTCTCCAGTCTGTCTGGCAGGACATCTATTTCTGATGTATTTGAAATTATTCAATTTAAATGACTTATTGTAGGCTCTCATATCTTTAGGAAATTGTTTCTCAGAATATCTTTTGGCCAGACTTATTATACTTTAAAATTTAATTTGTGAGAAGGTTTTTTTTCCCCTCCCTCTTTATATTTTCTTTGGAGAAAACTTCAACTGTTGAAAGATGCCTCCTTGTTTCTGAGAGATTCCAAATCTGCCATAAACCCTTCCTTATCTCTTAAAAAGAATTAGGAACAAAAAAAAAAGTTGGAAATCTTTAATAGATGGTATATTTTACCCTGCTTTTAATTCACAGCCTTTAAAGAGACACCTTATCACCTGCAAGCCCCAACAAGCACTCTCACTTTTATGACTAACAAAGGCAGAAGGCTGGCAAGGAAACTGCAGTGCTCAGTTGCCCAGCTCAGGTGTTAGAGAACTTTTAGTTCAGCCAAACATACTGATTGGGAGACAGGTAAGAACCAGCTTCACTTTTTTCAGTGCACTCAGCGACACTGATGCTTTCTGAAGTCACAGCTTCCTAGAGGTTTGAGACTGGTACCAAGAGGCTTCTTCCTGTGAAAACATTCATGAAGTTACCTCCTTCCATACCTTCATGACAGCACATTACTGCTCCAGACACATCAAGCCAATTTGTTCAGTAAACAGGACCAGAACTTTTGTGAGTTAAAATGTTTCATAATACCATCATGATGATTTTTTTTTTTTAAGGAACACATTCAAAGTTTGCAAACAGAATGAAAACAAAGCGTTTTGCTATTGTTAAATCATAATATTGGAGAGCTTGACTGCTTTAGCTTATCAGAAGAATTAACTCAAGTTACAGCCTATGCCAGGTATAAATGGTCTATTCCCAAACTTACAATGGTTAGCTGGGAATAAACACACTACATTACTGATTTTTTTTCATCCCCATCCCTCTTCATCTGAAACTCTCCTCAGCCTGAAGATGACACAACACAACACATTTCCTAGCACTCCACACTGATAGCCAGCAGAGACCATAGTATTGGGAAGTCTCAGTTAACAGCATTAAGCCCTATAAAAGGAACAGAATTAAGAGTGTCAGCTGCAAATAACTCAACCAACATCATTTTAACCTGACATGCCAAGGTACATGACTAAGCCAAGTCTTAAGATTAATTCGGTATTTAACATTATTTTCTGTGAAGAGTCACTGACCATTAGCAGACAGAAAACCCTCATGTTATTACAACTTAACTGTTAAGTTAGTAAACCCAGCTTCAACAGAGGGGAAACAAAAAGCTGGATGTTTGTTAAACTGGCTTTCTAAATATCAGCATTGGCTAAGGAGATCATTACTGAACACAGTTCAACAACTGAAGGGGAAAAAAAAAAAAAAATCCTAAAAGAACAGGCTGTTCTTGAAAACATTAAATGAGTGTTGAGTAGGACAGTTTTAAGGTTTATGACTACTTTGAAAAAAGTTCAATTTTTAAACACTTCTTCATTCACTCCACTCAGCTTACAAATAAAACCAAACCAGACTAAATTGGATAAACCCCAACAATCTCCACCCAGCTTCCTTTTTTTTTTTTTGATGCTCACAAAAATTCATCATTTTTAAGCCATAAGGGTCAGACTTACTAAGGAGCAATTAAAAAAATTAAAGTACAACGTAGTAGAGTGTGACACATTTAAATACATTTTAATAGTTATAATACTAGCAAAATAGAATGATTTGGCCTTTTGGAAACGATATTTAATTCAAGCTTGATCTGTTCTCTTGTAGTTATAAGCTTGCCCATTTAAAATACGCCAGTCCGCAATTCTGCATCAGCGTTTTCAGCTTCAACTGCGGCATCACAGAGCTGAAAAGTCTACCACCATGTCACAAGCTACTGAATTATTATTCAGCCCTTTTTGCAGAGCTGTTCTTCATCAATTCATAATTAACAGAATTTGATAACACAATCTGTACTAGTAACTTTTAGCAGCCTGCTTGTGCTAACTGAAAAAGGACACGTTTTTGTTGTGTGAAATCTAGAGCTCCAGCGCTTCTCTCCCATGCTTGGCAACACCCACTCCCCACAATTCCTTCTGGAGATGCCCACCAAGCTCCTTTGACCCCTGCTGCAACCAGAGACTACAATTCATTCTGTCCTCTTCCTCCTCCTGCCTCGCATGAAGCTGCTTTATCACATGGACCGGGGAATTTGACAGGGAAGGAGATATAGAAACTTATCAGCTCCCAGCAAACTGTTTCCACAATAGAGACATCGGAAAGGGAAAATGGCAAGGAGCAATCCAGCACTCTTCAACCCATTCCGGGAACTGGTGGGGTGGGCAACACCAACAGTTCAGGATTTTAACCTCATTGAAGTAATGCCTCGACAAGCTACGCGGGCTGCGAAACCCTGAATGTCTCTCCTACATTCACAACAGAAGTAGCCACAAAAATTCTGCACAAACCCAAGGAGCAGCAGCGTGCCTGAGGACGCAGGATCTTCTCTTCAACTGCCCTATTCACACCTTCAACGGCTGCACGAGTTTGAATAAGCTTTCCTTACTACTGTGGAGCATGTAAAGAGCAGCAATTCTAGCATCCTAGAGTGACATTCTCCAGTTCCAAATAAAGCTTTCCTCATCCTCAACTGCTAAGCTCTCCTCCCCCAGCTTTCCATCACGGTGAGAGCAGCAAGCACAAGTGCTCAAGCTTAGTCTGACCACGCCTCAGAAACTTGGGTTTCAGCTACTTTGAGACAAGAATATCGTCAGGTTGGTTCTGAGGATACAGAGAACCAGGTTCTATTTTGTCATGGCAACCTATGTTGAAAACCATGGTATTTTTAAAATAATAATTGTAGCCACAACCAACAACCACACAACACTTCCACAGCTGTAATAAAGCAACAAGAACTACACACAAAGCAAACACACAAAGCAAGTGCTTTTCCAGGACATCATTAACAACTGTAGAGACATTGAGCAGGATCTCCATTCCTTGTGGGTGGTTTTGTTGCCTTTTTTTTTTAAATATTCTCTTTGATTACTTTAGCTTGAACAATATATATCCCACATTGTATTTCATTTGTTTATGAGTATCTGGGCAGGGCTCCAGTGCTTTGATGCAACTGGTCACAGTGAACAGCTCAGTTAAACATGAGCATTACCACCAGCAGGGAAATTTGGAGAGGTGCGGGAGTTACAGCACCATTGTCATGTCCAGTACAGGAGAGGGTTGAGACTAGCCAAGCAAACAGGAAGAGAATTCCAA
>NW_008633136.1:13294-39127 GCF_000691845.1 Merops nubicus | reverse complement strand
AGCAGGAAAGAAAGAGTCCAACAAATTAAGGTCTCCAGAAAAACACAAATTATCTTCACAATGAATGTAGTTGCCTTTCTCAAATCTGAATGAGAAGAACATAGTGCAGATAGAGTATGAACAAATACTACCTTCTGCAACCACAAATATTTAGTGATAAGGTTAAGTCAAAGACTCAGACTTTTCTGCATGAAAGAGTCTCATGCTAGAAACATAACAAGTTTCAAAGTGATCCACTGTAGAGGCCAAGGCATGAGATTACAAGATCTTATGAAATGTGCATGAGCCCAACTGTGTGTTTACATTTTTCTTAAGACTGCAAGGCCAACTTCTTTTTTAGGAATATTAACCAGAAAGAGGCTTTTAGGGCAGAAATACACTTGTATCATGTTCTGCTTCATCATTCATTCAGATAGGATTATCTAGAGTCACTGACATTTCAAGACCCCCACCTAGGGAACTTCAATGGCCCCAATTAAACACTGATCCAAATAAGCAAGTTCATCCTGACCATGGGGCTCAGGGGGGTCAATAAAGTCACAATCAACAGGAAGATCCCAGGCCTCCAGAATCTTAAACTATGGTTCTGCCAGGGCTGGTAACTGACCAAAGAAAATCTTCCCACATTTGCATGAAATGTTGTATAACCATGGGTAAACACTTAAAGCTTTCCTTGATCAAGCCTAAGGAGCAGTATGCTTAAATGGATTTTAAGCTCATCCCATTCCTCCTTGCTGGACTGTGTGAGGGCGAGAAGGAAAAATGAGACAGAGATGTTGGAAGATCCATGGGAGGGGAAAGGGGGCAGATAAAGCTACTCAAGAGCATGCTTAAAATAGTTCTACAAACAATGCCTAGCCTTATTCACGGTTAGAAAGCCCAGGGGCTTAAAAGCATCATAACTACAGCAGCGCAGTTAAAAATCATGACCTTCACCAGTGCTGCTACCATCATCCTGCAAAACAGACATTCCCCCATTCTCTCTGTGTGTGTGCACAGTGGGGAATAGAGCACCAAGGACTGACACTAGGGTAGACAAATTTTGGTCAACTCAGAATTAGTAATATGCAAAAATACTTTGGTAAGTGTCTTGCTCTACCCTGACCTCTTCCCTCAGACGGATGTATGATTTTAAAAGTCTAATTTCTAGCAAAATGAGTATTGCTAATTGAGGTATAGAAATGTGTATCATCAGAAAAAAGCATCAAAAGGGTATTTTAAAAAATCATTAACTTCTCAAGCTCACTGAATCTTCAGGTGGAGTTTTGCAAGATTGCCTCAGAAAATGGTCCCAACAGATCCCATGAATGTTTTAACAGTTGAAGGTCTGAGCAGTCCTCACATGAACTGTGAGGATTGCTCAGAAACTGAAGGGAGTACAGTTTGCCCAACAGCTAAGAGCTAACATTGAATTTTATTTAAGCAGGTTAAATGGCTGAAGGTAATGCAGCCAGCCTCTGTATTTCAGGTAAAGCTCACGGGTTTTATTATTTTTTAAGAAAAATAGATTCAGATGATAAACATGAACACAGATCTAGATTAATATTCCATCTTACTGCATTTTTGTATCATTTGCTCTTAGACTGTTCCTTATAGCAGGAAATAAAAAGGCAGTGGCTTTACTGTGTTCTCCCAGCGTTATAATGCAAAGCACCAGATTCAAGTTATTGAATAAGCTCATAAACCCCCAGGTTACATTCTTCATCTGCAGCCTGGCCTTTCAAGCAAGCTCTACTCTTATTAAAAGGACTAGAGGCTGTCCTCAGGCATACCCTGTCTTTGAAGATGAAGCCCCAGCTACATTTTATGGAAAAGACCTCTCAGTCCATACCTTTGCCAAACTGCGTAGCAGGTTTAAACAATTATGCAAGACAGTGGATTTCAATTCCAGGCTCCTCTTACTCAGTCTCAAGTTTTAAGAATAATATTTTTCTTTCTGCTAGGGCACTTCTGAAATAAACGTTCCAAACAGTGATGATCCAAAGGTATTAAAGAAGAAAGTTAGTGTGACAAAGATTATGAGTAAATAAACCCTTCCCATACGGAAAAATTTTAAAAATCTGACATTTCTTTTCAATATGTGTTAATCGGAAAGACAGAAGTAAATTCTGACTGCTTCAGACAGAAAAGAATCAAAACTGCTGGGATATATTACACAAAAGAGCAGTTGCAAAGAATGAAGTACAATCCTATAGTTTCTTTTGAAACTTAACTATTAACAGTGTTTGCCTCAATGGCTGAGAAAGTCTGCAGTTTGGAGCCAGCCACATGTTACTTATCAATGCTTCAAATGCAGGGCGAGCAAGAAAGGCCATGTCTGGTTCCTTTTGCAATAGGGAAAAATCTCTTTTGAAGTCTTCTGAGGGACTGACGGGGGAGAAAGTGTCAGGAAAAGGATCTGACAGCTTTTGCACAGTGAGGGGCAAAAAACCGTCTGGAGTAAAATCTCTTGTCTCAATTGGGCAAAGAGATAGAAACCTCTCCTTCAGCACTGGAGACGCCAGATAAAAAGTCTGAGACTCTTGTATCTTTTTTTCCAGCCACGCATTAATTCCTTTTTACGCTTTTTGCCAGCTTCTCATCTTACCAGGAGCCTGCAGGAGAGGCCAGTCCAGCGCTGAAGGGAACACAGCCACTCCAGGGCTCCACGTACAACGGGCAGCCTCCCAAGAAAACAACTTGCATTTTAAACACCCCAAGCCTCACAGAAGATCTCAACTTAAAGACAGAAGTGATTATCTGAAAGATCTTAAAGCACAAGTCAAAAGCACCAACAAATTACTTTCTTGAAATGAAAGACACAGATGCACGTGTCACTGTCAATATCACTGTTTTGCTCTGGGACAAGATTTCCATCCTGTGTTTTCAATTCTGTGCAAATAAAGTCCCTCACTGACTGCAATATGTGTGTAACTATCCACCAGCAGGTTGAGAACTAGACACTTTTACCAGCACTGAAAGTTGCTCTGAATTCTCTTTTAAATTCCCCATGTTGAGGAAACCAATCAAAAAGAAAATGCATTTTTTCTGCAATTACAAAGATAAATACTTGATATAACCAGTCCTAAAAGCAGAACATTTGAGAGATTAATTCTACATAAACTGTTCTTATCTGTAGGAAACTGCTTTTGCATGTGTTGCATGAACAACCTACACAACTAAAAATATGCAAACTTAGTATTGACTCAACTGGGCAGAAAGCTCCAGAGTTCACTACATCACCCACAAGTAACAACTTCATGAGGAGGCAGCCCAGCACTACTCCATTTCAAGTACACAGAAGTATGCAGCCAGCTTTTATTAATAAAGGCCGTTACCTTTACATCTTGATCAAGTGATGTTTTGACTGCTTTCTTGCTTCTGCCTCATAGTATTGCAGTTACAAGGTACGTGTAGCATTTCACAGGTAATATTTCACAGCAAATAAAGGAGAAAAAAAAACCCCAACTTTCTCCAACTCAAGAACATTGTCCCAAAAGAATCCTAGTCAGGCATCAGTAACAATTATTTTAAGACAAAATTTTTATTTTCACAACAGGCATGAAAACGTAAGTCGTAACAAACTGTCTTGTTTTAATTAAGGACTGGGGAGCTGCAGAAAACACTGGTAGAAAAAAAATACTTCAGACAAGAGATTAGGCACTAAAATCCCTAAAAGACTGCACTGCAACAATGTGTTTGCTGCCTATTATAAAAATGAAGACTACAACACAATACATGCTAGCTATACCACTAGCTACAAAACAGTAACACTTGTAAGACATAATAGTCAGAAGTGTCTGAAAACTCATGAAAAATGGCTCCTCATTTTTCAAATATAGGCTACTGCTCAGATTTCACCATCTTCATCCTCCTCCTTTTGCATCTTTAGAACTGTACACATAATGGTTAAATAACGTGCTGCAGTCTGCTAATTCCAGTGATGAATGTCAAAGCTGCAAGCACCACATTCATTCACCTTTGATGGTACTTATCACCTAGTCAGTGTATCCAGTTTTACAACTAGGTAATAGCCACCTGAGCTGTGCCTGGAACCTGCAGGACACCTTGATAGCCTTACACATAGAAGCTCCATTACATATCTAGAGCAAATATTATGCAGTATTGTTCAGACTTCTACACACACATGAAAACTAAGGTAAAATTTCATCCCATAAAACTATTCTGCACAACATTAATGAGATCAAACTTAACTGTGGGTGGATTTGTCTGTGCTGTTTAATAAAACTGCTTTATAGTGGCAGTTTGGTGCTTTAGCTCCCCTTCTCCCCCTTAAAATCATTACAATAAAGGATGAGCAAGCAAGAACAAAGCCAAAAATTCAGACAAAGTGTTTTAGGTACCTTGACTTCTTCCACAGCTCTTCTCGCTCTAGTAATGTATTTGACCTGTAAAACAGGAAAAAAAAAAAAAAAAATTACTGACTCCTAGTAGGCTATTTACTATTACTAGACTAGACCATGCACTTAAAGCACTAACACATTGAAGTTTCTTGAACTTTTCTCAGAATATTTCATTGAATTTCATTTTACATGGTCATCACATAATACATTTTTCATATACAAAACTCCAAGAGAGAAGTCTCATTGAAGAGTGCTTAGCTGGGAATCTCGCCGTTTTACCTCACGTGTACCTGGTTACACATCAAAAAGTAAAGTCTAGCCCACGTACCTAATTTTTAAAAGGGCATAACAGCCACAGTCCCTCTTCCAGCCTAGCAGAAGCTGAACTCTCAGTCACTATGCTGCTGAGCAGGAAGGCTCTGGTTGGGTGGGGAGCTGGGGAAAGGGATCCAGCACCACTCTTTGAAGGCTGCCAACTGCTGCTGTGCAAAGTTCATAAGGAAACAACTGCCTTGCTTTGACCCTTTCCCACCACTGAACAGCTATGGGTTTTCCTCTTGCCTTTATCCTCTAACATGAAAGTAAAGTGAGTAAGTAAAATAGCCACTGTTTACTTCCATCATCTTTTGTCTTCTCAGTCTTTGGGGATAAGTTATCTTCAACCAAGCCTCACAAATCTGTCCCTGTTGTCTTCCCCTTACCCTCAACCACTCCAATGAAAAGTAGTTATCTCCTTGGGGATGGGAATCAGAGGCCAGACTCCTTGATTTCGTATGTGCATACAAAACATGCTACTTTTTTAAGATCTATACATTGCAAATCAGACATTTTATGCATTGTGAAAACACTCAGCTCAGCCTACCATCAGGTGCAGGCAATGCCTCTCACCAACCTGTTAATCCATTTTTATTCATCAGGCTGTAGCAGCCTCTTCCAACCATTACCCAGCTTTTCCCTGTTACTCTGTCATGACTTCAGTGCAGCACCCTCAAGCACTACTGTTTAGGTCTTCTCGGTATATTGCACTACAAATACTTCACCAGCACTTCACAAACATTTCATCTGGCAGGCTATCCTGTTCCTCATCATCACTAAAGGTTGGATTATTCAATGTTCTCTATGCATTTCAGCAGTAAAGAACTGAATTCCAAAAATCCAGTGTGCACAAAAAGATGGCAAGTAGAATTTTACAAAATTACTGTAAGACATTGTGATAATATACTCTGAAGCAAACCCCAAAACTTCCAAGGGAATCATGGTTAAACTAAGATGTTACTGCTCATCTGCTCAAATTGTCTTATTCTCGCTGCATTACTTTGTGACAGAAAGTCAGTTTGTTGCTCACTTATTTTTTTAAGTGTTGCCATAAATAATTTTTTTCAACAAGTTCATATTTAGGAACAATGTACTTATAGTACCCAGCATTAACACAGGTAACCGGCCACAACACCATTTCATCTACTTTGAGACCTGACAGGAATACAGATTTAGGGCACAGAATTGGCTCTAGCCAGGTGCTCTGCATGGGGCTCGGGCATATTTGCTTATTTTGCTGTCCTGCCAACTGCTCCCTGGCAGAGCACACAAAGTGATGGCAGCGACTGGGGAAAGAGGAGGAGGTGCACTGGCATCAAAATGTCACGTTAGAGCAGGAGCCCTCCACAGTGTCAGGAATTTAAAGACTTTAACGTGACTTTATTCTTGGCATGACTACAGTTTATTTTTCATCTACTTCACACTGCTAGAGATAAGGGGAGGCTATTTCTATACAAGTTCCTGCTAGGTTATTTTAAGCGCAACCATCACCCACAAGAAGAGATCCTGTCTGGCAGGCTAGCAGCTACCGTTTCTGGAGGGCATTGGTAGACCACTCAGACATGAAAACAATATTTTCTCCAATTTTGCCAGCTCTGTGTCCAACATTACCAGCTGGCAGAACACAGAGGTGCCCGTTCACGATGGCGTTGAACACTCCAGCTGCCCTGGAGCTGCACAGCACTGCTCGCTCCCGTGGTGGCCAGCACAGCCCCAGGTAAGCAACGGCCAGCTTGCTCAGCTGTGTCCCCACCTCTGGGCACTGCAAAAGTTGGAGACTTTACAGCTTTCAGCAAAAGGAGGCAGCAGGAGAAGCAGCCGAAGTCAGGAACTGTGACACTTCAAACATCATCTACTTTTGAGCAATTTTTTCTGCCTTTCATCACAAGCTCTTTGCCACAATCCCTTTCTTCTTCTTCACGTCCTTTCCCCCTAGTATCGCTCAATGGACTTTCACAAGCTCTTCCGCCTTCAGTTCAAAATTCTCATTATTAAAACAAAAACAACAAAACCCCCTCAACAACTGGGAAGCTACTATGCCATTTGGTGTCATGATCTAATTCACCCTGCTTAATCCACAGGGGGCTTTTCATCCCACTCTACCCAACCCTTGAGTATGGGCAAGAAACTCTTTGATGTAGGCACTAGCCAGCAGTTGTCTTCACTGCACTCAGTATTGTTTGGGCCATATTCACAACTCTGATTCACTAATTAGATGCCTCTATGGCCCAATAAAATTACATGTCCCATGAGAAAGCTGGCAGATTGTATCAAGAATGGGAACATGAAAATCTGACAAGGAATAACAGACAGTGAAGAACCAAACCAAAACCAGGTCTCAGATCAGGGAAAATACGAACTGAAACATATTCTTGGATGAATAAATTAGGAAAAGAGATGGATTTCAACTTGAGGCACTACAACAGTTTGACAAATATTTTATATGAGCACCTTCAAAACATTTTTGAATACATCTGAATTAAGGCCTATGTCAGAAATCAGAGATATTACACAAATCCTAACAGGATATTGAAAACGCAAGCACAAATTAAATGTTAAATGAGGGTTTCAGCCTGTAGGACAAAAGGATTTGTGCATCAGAGATACCATTTCTCTTCTTGAGAATTAAACTGCAAAAACCACTTGGCTATTTGAGAGCTAGCTCTCCCCAGCTCAGAAGTAACATTTTAGAGATGCATCCAGAAACTATGAGTAATCGCAGTGATGGATAGTCAAGGAACTGATTGGATATCCCAATGAAACACCTCCCAGACTGAAAATACAATCTTCTTCAACTACTCATATTATAACAGCTGATCAGTGTATATTCTGAGTTGGATCCAAACCTTGAGAATAAAAAGCAAAGCCCTAGTAAATATTTAAGAGAATTCTGAGTTCCAAACTGAAGAGCTGGCAACCAGTTTCTTTTTTTAACAAACAAAACCATCAAAAGATTGTGCAACTCTAAGAGCCCTTAAGGAAACAATTGGGAATTTTTCATAACATGGTATTTCCTTATACCACTGACCACAGGAATGCAAACAGTTCCACCAAACAGAGATTTCTTCATTGGAAACAACTGACAATCTAACCATGTTTCCATCTTTTCCACTCTCAGCAAACAAAATAGATGATATAATAGGATACAGAAGTGTCATACCAGGGCCACAAAATATCTTTACTAAAATTCAGCACCTGAGAGGCTTTACAAGAATATATTTCCTGAGGGTTAGAGAGAGAAGTTGTGTTTAATTGTTGTGCAACTTTGATTTAAAAAAAAAAAAAAAAATCAAATCTGTTTTCCACTGTGATTTCAACTTAATTGTTGGATTTTCCCAAAATACTGTTAGAATCCCGATCAACAAGAAACAGACCCCCAACGCCAACCATAATTCAACACCTCAGTAACAAGATTCAGTCCTCCCTGACAGTGAGGCAGGTGATGGGAGTGAGGAGCACTGGCACAAAAACATGGGTTGTTACTCAGCTTACCAAGCTAAAGAAAATTGCTGGTAGCATACCCCTCATACATGATAAAATAATCCCCGTGCTGGTTTTACCTGAAGTAGAATTCATTTTCTTCTTAGTACCTGATATGGGGCTGGTTTAGATTTCTGCTGGAAACAGTGTTGATAATAAAGATGTTTTAGTTATTGCTGAGCAGTGCTTACATGGGGTCAAGGCCCTTCCTGCTTTTCACACCACTCCGCCAACAAGTTGGTTGGAGGTGCACAAGAAGTATGGAGGGGGACACAGCAGGAACAGCTGACCCCAACTGACCAAAGGGTTATTCCAGACCATATGACATCATTCTCAGCACAGAAGGCTGGGGGAAGAAGGGTGGGGAGCAGGGGCAGGAACGTTCAGAGTGTCGGCATTTGTCTTTGCAAGTCACCATTATATGTGATGGAGCCCTGCTTTCCTGGAGATGGCTCAATACCTACCAGCTGATGGGGAAGTGGTAGGATGAATTCCTTGGCTTGCCTTGCTTGTGTGCACAGCTTTTGCTTTACCTATTAAGCTGTCTTCATCTCAACCCATGGGTTTTCTCATTTTTACTCCTCCGACTCTCTCCCCCAGGCCACTGTGAAGGGAGTGAGCCAGTGGCTGCAAGGGGGGTTTAGTTACCAGTTGGGGTTAAACCACAACCCCCCTGTGTTTGTCTGCTGAATAGATTTCCTCACCACCTCCTCTGTTTGGGATTATTTGGCCAATGCCAACTGCACTCTGAATCCCCCAAAAGGAAGCTGGAAATGTTGGTGTATCTGTATGGCCAATGGCACTCCTAGTACTCACTCTACCAGCCTTCAGACCCTACATGAAGAGGCCAAGTATCAGAACCCCAAGAGAAAGGCAAGACAGACCTTACAAAGGGCCTTAGCTTTTCTGACAGCTAATTAACAAAAGTCACTATAGCAGACAAAGCAATTTACACCCTGTGTTGAGCTTCATGCTGCAAAGAGAGAAAAAAAGAGAAGAAATGAACATAAGCAATGATAAAAACAGAGATTTGTCAGTATTCAGGAAGGAACCAGGAATGCTGCAAGTTACTAATCCTCGGAACCCTGACAAGTATCTGTCATTGCAAATTTGCAACTGAATTAAGCCAAGATTTTAATCAGGGCTACAACTGTACTTAATTCTCTCCATTGCAGCTGAAGGAAAGCAAGGGGAACAAGTCATAAAAACAGACCAGAACTGAAATGTGCTGCAAAGAGACCAAATTGTTTTCAGAAGGAAAAACCCAAACAAACAAAACCCATGAAATACAAGGCTTTATGGAGTTAGTGTGCCAAACAAGTCAAGAATTTTGGATGGTAGGAAAGACAGACAAACGTCTTAACTTCAGATAGGGACATTAAAAGACTCTGCTTGTGTGGAAGAGTGTTTGCAATCTATGGCTGAGGGATTATTACCCTGGTAGTCAAGGAAACCACTCTTACAATTATAGGATTTGAAATTTTGGAATTCCCCTTTTAGGAAAGAACATGGAAAAATTCCCCCATGCTCTTTAAAAAGGAGAATGGGATACAGCTTTGGTGTCCCACATGCAAACAAAAACGGCTATGAGGTTTTGACAACAAATTTGTCCCAATGTACTGTGGAGGAAGAGGTCACCAACATAAACAAAACATGTCTCAAAAGACAGAAGTGCAGTACAGACAACAAATGATAAAATAGCTATTGCAAGTCTTCCATAATATTTTCACATACAAAGCCATTTACCAGGAGTTACTGAACAGGAAGCTAAGAATTTCAAGATAGGCTTTTTTTGAACTATTGCATCCCTTGATCTTTTCTTTCAAAGAGATGCACACTGAACTCTCAAAGCTTTTGTCACAGCACACTCTTGGTCTTGGAGAATTCAACTTTTCTTAAGTTACAAACATGCAAACCCTCTCTTCCTTTTTAGATGATTTTGAAAATCTAAACAAACTACACAAAGAAGCAGCTTGGTTTAATTACAAATAGTACAGCAAAAAATATTTTTCCAGTTATCTTAACTAGATAACCAAAAACCCACATCATGCCCAAGTCTGTACCAAGATTTAGAAGACTACTCAAAGCTCTAGTTTTTACTACTCAGTGTCCTAGACAAAAACACGTACCAGAAGTTTTTCAGTTTAATCTTATTGGTGAAGCTATAGAGAATCAGCCAAACTCTGCAGACTGTTAGGCAAGGCAGTAGTCAAAGGACACCACATATTTCCACAATTAGAACATACTACAATTAGAACACCAGACTATCAAGCTACGCAAAAAATGGTTTCCTGGTTTTCATCAAAATGCACCATTTTTCTTACAGTTGCTGCACCAAGTTGCACACTCAGAATAGCAAGAAACTACTGGGCAGAGTCTATGCAACTCTCATACTCAAGCTGAATTAGCACTACAATCAGTAGAAACTTTGGTGCAGATAAGGAAGCAGAGATTGATTTTAGAAAAATGTTACAAAACAAAGCTACTTGAATATATGAAAAGCTTTAATTATGACTTCTGACTGAACTAAACACATGAAGATGGTAATTCACACAACTTATTGTTTATAGTTTATTGTAATACTTGCTACTCCATTTTATTTGTCATCTGATAAATCTCAGTACTAAAGGCTCCATGCTCAACAGTTCAGTGTTGTAAATAAAGCTGCTGTCTGGTGTCTACTGTCATTATTAACTGTTTCACAGCCAGCCTGAAAAGATAGTTCCAGTTGGGGTATTGCAAGCACTGCCTTATTAATTTTTCACATAATACAGTCCACACTGTGAGATATGGCAGTTTCAGAAATCATCTGAAGGGTCTTAAGGATCTGGATGCTGACTACAGTTCTGCAACAGGCATCCTAATTGGCCTCAGGAAAATAATTTCAGCATTACAAACTTCTGCTCCCCTCGCTCCCTTAAAAAGAGATGAAGTCCCAGCTGAGATGGGCATTAGTCAAGCTGTGTTCATTCATCAATATACTGCATCTCTTTCAGTGACGGGTACTTCAAGCCAGACAAAATACAAGTGCTAACTGTGGCTGCAGAAAGCCTGACAAGGGGAGTGGGACAGTGCTCCTTTAGCCTTCATTATCAAAAATGAAAAAGCATATATTAAAGCTACACACCACATACTTAAGCAAAATAATTTTCAAGCTATTTCCAAGGTTTGGATAACTGTGAAGAAAACAACAAAAAAGACAACAACCAACCAAACATCCCACCTAGCATCTTCTGGTTGCTGTTTATGCCCCTGAACTTGCAACCTAATCTTCCCCTACTCCCCCTCTCCCCTCTTTTTTTTTCCCCCACTGCACTCCACATATATTCTGGTATTCTGACTTTTCAGATTTTAAATATCTACTGAAAGAAAGAAACCTTACAGTCTTTTTTTTTAAAAAAAAAAAAAAAAAAAAAAAGTGGAAACCCAGCACGATTTCTTTCTCACCTTTTGTTAGCACGTTTCCTGCTTTCTTGTCCCTGAGACAAACTCTCATTTTCATTTTCTACCAGTCTTTGAAGTGTCAGCTCAAACTCATTAGCTTTTACTACAATCTCATTGCTGTCACCAGATTTCACCTACTAATATCTCATCTTCACTTCACATCTCCAAGCTTCTCACCAGAAACCATCGACTCCAACCACACTTACCTTGTGGTTTGCAGAATCCCACCCTCAGCAACACATACTTGTTCAAAACTGCCAGGACTGCTAATGTTTGGAAGACATCCCACTCTCCAACCATTGGAGCTCTCTCTTCTGATGATTCACTCCCACTTTTGCATTCAGTTTTCAGAACCATCACCTACAACGAAAACATTTCACCTTTGGCCCGCTCCTACTCTTCCATTACCATGTGTGGTCTTGCTTTGGCTAATCTCCTATAAATCAAACACACTAGTTTATCACTAGGAAATGGCCCTGCATGATCTAGCCCTTTTTATCTGACATTCACAAGAGAACATTTTTACATTTCAGTCACCTCAAATTCAAAATCAAAAGCAACTTCTTGGTGCTGTATGCAGACCATCTACTCTTACTCTGCACAAGACATCCACTATGGCACCAAAGCTTCAATAAAGGCATGGACACTTCAGAGAGCAAGACCTCTGCTCCTGTGGGCTCCCTCTCTCATACAAAAACAAGACCAACTTCCCAACTCACTCAGGTATGTGCATTTGATACACCATTCTCATTAGACTTGCACGTGAAAAACCTGCTTAAACATGTGCAGTTCTAGTACTGGTAGAGCAACAGTGGTCTGTCTAAGGATAAAAAGCATGACAAGTTTCACAGGGAACCTTTCCATACTTTTTCATATCAATTAACAATAAGATCTAGCACATCCTCATACTATATTTCATTTCACAGCATTTTCTTTTGCCAGTTGTCTTGGCCATTTCACTCCTAAGAATGTCCATTCAAGATGCTTTTACTAAGAAGTGATGCTTACTAACTTGATGCTGCAGCCACCTGAGCAGCCACTGATTGCTTTCTAATCTCATCCTTTCCTTCAATATTATGTTGGTTTTATTTCTAAGCCATCAAATCCACAGCACCTCTACACCTGCACTAGCACAGTCTTCTCTTTCAGCTAAGAAGCTGAAGCTTTACTCACATTCTACTGCAGCAACATTACTTCTGAGTGTTTCCAGCAAGGTTATGGGCATTCTGCACCTCTTTTTAAGACTGTCCAAACTTCTCTTGTACTGTGCCCAAAAACATGAAGAGGAGAATGGAAATCAAAATGAAGCCCTGCAGCTAAAGTTTTGAGGGGCTGGAGAGGATTTTCCTCACACTCTCCAAAGTGATCGAGGCAATCAGCTCAGTCACATGAGGGCAGAGAACAGCCTCCCACGAGGAATCTGACAACACACAATCCAAAGACATTTCACAACAAGCTTCAGATGTATGCTATTTTCTTCCAGTATTTATATATAAAGTCATAGCTGGATGCATGATGCCACTATTGCTGCAAAACTAATCAGTGCACATATCAATCTTTAAATATTTTCCTCAGCTACAAAGAACTTAACTCCTTACATACTGAAACAAGCTATATTTGGAAGTTAAGATGATCTGTTTACACACTGACCAACTCCATTAGTGAAAGAACAACAGATTTAGATCAGTATTCTCCCTGCTTTATTCTGATATCAGAAATGTTGTCTCTTTATATTCTTCAATTTAATCACTCTCATGAAACGCTCAGTGCAGCCCCTAAACCTGAGAAAGAAGCTAACTACACTTTTTCTGTTAGTTTTAAACTATCTCACTTGTTCACTTTTGAATTCTACAGAGCTTAATTCATCCAACCTCCACCCTAACCCCTGGGAGCATCTTGTACTTTCCAGCCATCTGGACTGTATTTACTTTACTAAGACAAAAGTCAAATTTCTTCACGAACAAAGAAAAACTTGTTCATGAACAAAGAAAATCCCCTTACTATCTTCCTGTCTCATCTGCATAGTTATTTAATTCTTCTCCAGTTTCTTGTTTTCCCAAAAAAAAAAAAAAAGATTGTGCCCTCTGGGGAGCTCACCCAGTCTTCCTTGTGTCCTCTACTGAGGTCACGCAACTTCATTTACCATTTTCTAGTGCTGACCTTTTTAAAAAGTGAAATTACTATTTTCTCCTCAGTTTTCACCTTCTCTTCACAAAAATCCCTACAAACAGCATGAAAGTTCACATATGATGGATTAGGACAATAGCAATTGTACCAAAGTGTTTATTTAGACAGTAAAAGTGACAGTTTTGCAAATAAAACTAACCATTGCCAAACTAAGATCAGAGACAAATTTTAAAAGGACCATAGACAAACATTTGTTTTTGAAATCATACTTATTTTGATGGTGGCCCTCCTTCCCTCCCCCGGTAGCTCACTGTTAGTGCAGGACTGCTGCCTGTTCCTCTACCTTTCATCAAAACATGCGTGCTGCAACTCCTCTCTGAACACTGTGGATATAAGAAAAAGTGCCAACTGCAGAAGGCAAGCAACTACCTCAAACTGGTTTTTACTTTCAACCATATGGTCTTAAACCCCACCTACTTTTATCTGGTTTTATCTGAGCTGCTGTATAATGCTTCCCTTTTAGTGCATTTTACAACCCTATTTTTCAAGGCACATTACCTCTTTTGATCAAAGGTAGTCAGCTATAGCTTATCTTTAAAAGCCATTTCGCAGCGTTACTCTACTCCACTTGACATGCACCAGAAATGTGTATCCAGTTTCAATGAAAGCCAGATTGGCCTCTGTTACAGAGAACAGTAATGAAAGCCATGAACAATGCATGACATACAGATAACTTTTTAATTAGGAACTGAAGGTTCCTGATGCTTGACCCAAGCTTCTGATTAATTTCGATTTAAACTCATTAAACTGAATTAAATTTTAGCAATTGTGATAAGGGGAAAATGGCAGTGTACCATATTGCAACAAATTACAGAACAGGCCGTAGAAGAAAAGCACCTTTCTAGAGGGATGATCGTTTAAACACAACTACTACTTGTTGTTTATTTTCAGGTTGTATCTTTGAATTTAATTCAAAAAAGTGACCCTTCAGAGGCATGATGATTTCTAATGATCACATCTGTCACGAACCAGTACTGAACCCGTTTCTCACAACATCCAAGTATCTTGTTTCTTCAACAGCTCTTCTGGAGTACCAAGGAGTAGAAAGTTTCAACCACAGAAATGCATAGGAGGGTACACACCACAAACACATCAAATTCATTAGAGTAGAAAACACATTGTGTGAGATAAGTGTGAATTAAGGTGTAATTGAGCTTGTCCATGTGAAAAATTAACTACTGAAATAACTCAACCAAATACCAACACATATAAACTAATATAAAACGGGTTTTGCATAAAGCTCTGTGGCCACACAAATGCTTGGACCAGAATAATTAAGGGGACAAAGCTGGGCAGAAACTTTCCTCACCAACATCTTCCTCTTCCACACCTATGAAATGAGAACTCCATGCAACATTAACAAACCAAACATTCTGCATTTGTAGCTGCCAGTTTCTGGAGTGGTTCAAAATTATTCCATTCCACTATTTTGCATCCTCATCTCCAAAACCCACAAAGGTCCATGAGTATGAATAAATGTTTTGTCATTAAAATTAGCTGAAGCATACTGAACAGGCAACACATCTCTGCTTTAGGGAAGCACTGCCAAATTATTTATCAGAAACAAAACCCCAGGAGATCTATTACCAGTTCAGCAATACCTCCACTAACAAGGACTTTTTTCCCCACTTTCATGTCATTTCAAGCTGTTCAAATCTTCCCCAGAATTTGTACATTTTGGGATTTTTTTTTTTCTTTTACAAGTGAAGACATGGGCATTAATCAATTAGGCAACTGAACTTCCTTTTCTTGAGGCACAAGCTGAACATTTCATACAAGCTACTAAAAATAAGCTTTACTTCCAACAATGACAACTCCTTGCAGCTTAATCAAAGGAATAGCAATCACAGCCTAATGGGCTCTGTTCTCTGGAGCATCTGCATTGGAAGGTGATCAGCAAGAGAAGATTCACTGCAGAGAAGAACTTGCAAAGAAGTGAGGATAAATATATTTGCACTAGGTGTATGTCAATTTGGTTTTACATGTCTAACAAAGAATGTGAAGTGACTTGACTCTCAGTCCCCAGCTACTGTAGGAAACTAGTTTCTAAGGAAACCAGGCAGAATCTGAAGGAATAATATTTCTGTGTTCGTGCTGTTTCTGCAGCAAACCCAGCATCAGCTGCAGAGGGCACATGAAGCAAAATCCTTCCAAATTGATTAAGGAATTTAATCTTGAGTATCCTGAACTAGCAACCTCACTGGCAAGGCACACCCATCTATCTGAGAAAGGAGAGCACAGAGGTGTAAGCAGGATGCACCCCTGCTTGCCAACAATACCAGCCTACTCTCAATGACAGTGCAGAAGGAGACACTAAAAATAACCCATAATACAGCTGGCACTTAATATAGTGTGATCGTTCATGCATGCTGCAGTTTCTCTATGACTTCTAAAAATCCGACTGCCCACATCTCATCATTCCTCTTTCAGAGGAAGAACAAATTTTCACCCAGTGAAGCAGCAAGCAAGAACTCAAAGGGGGGCAGGTGAAAGGTGCCGATTTTCAGGATTACCACACCATGAACCCTGAGTGGGTTTCTCTGCCATGATGAGTACTGGACTTCAGGAAGGGTCTCCCCAGGCATCCCCATCAATAGCACTGATGACATGGGGCTGCTTGGGATGCTCTCCCCAGTCAGTGCCATACCCCATCTGCAGGGATCACACTCAGGATATGGAGAGATCCAAAGGCAGCTACAGCAGGGGACTCCACAAGATGGGCTCCTTCAGGCCAAAAGAATCAAAGTTCTTTGGAGAATTCAGAACTTCAGAAGCATGTGGCGCACTTCCGAAACTTTAAAATGAAGCATTCCTTCTACCAGTCAGTCACAAACCACTGCTTAGCAATGGAGGTTGTGCCTATGTCTGGAGACTTGTTTTGCCTCTTGCAAGGTAATGGTAATTCTGAAAATCAGCACCTTTCACCTGGCCCCTTTGAGTTCTTGGAGAGAAAGAAATCCTTGCTGCCTCACTGGTTAAAAATTTGTTTTCCCCTCTTGCTGTATTGAGAATAATAGAAGAGTTTCTCTCTGTGTATACACAGTTTTAAAGAAAAAGGTTAGCTTAAATTTTCATTTCCAACTAATTCAGTGTCTCCTCTGCATTCAGTAAAAACTGGACTGTGAATTGGAAAGAAAGTATTTCTAAAGCAGTTTCAATACAGGTGTTCGAGTGAGGCAGATTCCAGCTCCTCAGTCTGTGATGCAGTCATTGGGCCCAGACAATTCTTTTTGCACAGCTGCCCACTTTTCAAGTGGAAAATGCCAAGGCATCCTCAAAACATCAGTGTCAAGAACCTGCTTCCAAAAGTGCTGGCCTCAAGGCCAGCAGCTGAGATAACAACCAAGGCCTGAAATCCTACACACATCACCACAGGCCAGGATATTACTTCACTAGGCTATTCCACTGCAGGCTGCACATCAATACCCACCTCTATCTACAAATCAATGAAACCTTTTTTCAGCACAAAGCTTCAAAATAAATTCTTCTGACCAGCCACCCAAATTCATTATGCAAATGCTGTATGGAAGTACACAGATCATCATTACTTCAAATTGTTAAACCCCTGCGCAGCTACTCTGAAAGGAAAAGAAAGCAAATGCCTAATTATACACATTGAATAATCCAGATAATGGCCCGTCACATGCATCACTGAATGCAAATCAGAATGATGGGTTTAGCTGTAAACACACTGTGGAAGTGTCAAATAACATTGATCTTGTCTTTGGTAAGAACATGCTTCTTTAAGATACCATTCTGTATTCAATTGGATATATATATTTAGCATTTTTTCTTCCTGTTGAGTTTCAAAGTATTTCCTTATTGGAATATCTTTCAGGGTATGTTTTGTAGAGATGAATAATCGTATTTCCCCAAACAGAAGAGCACTGCTGCTCATTGCCTTGTTAAATATACTAAAAGCAACGATACTTTGTTTACCACATTATGGTTGTTCAAAGCATATTGGGTTTGTATTCAAAATGTCCACAAAGGAATGCTGTACCCAAAAATTCCTGTGCTGAAGGGCACTTACTGCTTCCAAGGGAGGAAGAAAGGCACACCCACAGCAAGTGACTAACCTCCTAGCCCTTGCCATGGAAAGGAGTCGCTAACAGGCACTCCAGGCATCTTTAGCAGGTAGGATCTTTTTCATTTTAGACTGTCTTCCTTATGCAGCAACCAAACCATGCAGAAGTCAAGAGACATATGAAAGGATGGCCTAAAACTGAACAGGTAGAAATAGATGAGAACATCCAGGTTAGACATTCCAGAGAGGCAGCAGGACATAATGATACCCTCTTCATGCTTGGTACTAGAGAGATTCCTCCTACCATTGCCCAGGCTATAAAGCCAAATTCCAGCATGACTGAAAAAAAAATTTTGAGACAATGTTATAGAGGGGAGGAGACAATGTTAAGGTTTTTAATGAGAGTCCCACATCAAGAAAGTTAGGCTATGATTTGAAAAAGGACAAATTAAAAAAATTTTGGTAGCTCCATGATGACAGCAGCTATTTCAGGTATAAATTAAACAGGAGTGTCTATCTGCTGCACAGCACAGCAGTCTCTGCTTCCCTCACCCCGGATTTGCTTTCTAAGACCTTTTGCCACTTACAGGTAAGACAAGATACTAAATTTCATGATGAGATTATCCTTGTTTTATGGCACAAAGAAATTCTATAAAAATAACAATACAGGAAAACAAATGCACAGCTTCTTAAACGATAGAGGTAGAGGTCAGTCCAATGAAAATACTGCTGCTGCATAGTTCTGCCTGGTTGGATCACTACGTTGAGACAAAAACAGATCCCATCAGATATTGCTGCAATAGCTACTACAACAAAGTTTACTGATGCAATCCTTGTTTGTCATTCACCAGAAGTATCCCAGTTTCCAAAGGAGAAAATTTAAAAAAACCAAACCCCAACAAACCAACAACCCCCCACACCACTCAGGACAATTGAAACTATGTACAAAAGCATTGCAGTCCATTTACAGAAAAAGTAAACAAGAGCAATACCCAAATTTACTTACATTCAGAAGACAAATCCCTACTTTGTTGAATGCCTGGACTGTGCGTCAAAAGATTGTTCACTTAGTTTACCTGATTTTGCCACCAAAAGCAAAAGGAAAATGTTACATTTCAACTCTGGAAGACATTTCATTTCACAATACCCAAGTCAAGCTTTCTTGAAAATAGAAGTTATTGGGGTATAAGAACATGACCAGTTAACCTTTCTTTCCCTTTCAGAAATCAAAGATTTTCTTTTCCCCCCCCCCCCCTCAGTTGAGACAGAGCATTATTTACAACTTAGTCAAACTGACTCATTTCCACATGTTTCTCCAGCATACTTCCAAAGCCCTTTTGGGACGGGATTGTTTTTCCTCCTACAAAACTAAGTAGAAATGATACTCAAGCATGAATTTACAAGAGTATAAACATTAACTACTGCTACACAAGAGAGGATACTATTTAGTTTTATATGTTCCTCCCTCAAGAAAGGAAGGAGACCTAATTTGGTTTTGATTTCCCCCTTCCTAGCTCTTGCAAAGTTAAATCAAATCATGTCATCCCCCTCCTCACCACTCATCAGCTGCCTTCCTAAGATCCTCAGCTTTGGCTGAGGGCATTTATGGTACACGCTTCCATCTTTTCAACACACATTGCTTTTAAAAAGGGAAGAAAACACAGGCTGGTCAAACAGAGTGCTACATGAAGTGGTGAGGCAAGACTGCACAAGGTGTATGTTGGAGGCCAGGCAGAATTAATCCAAGTCCAGTTCTAAAATGAAAGGGTATTACAGAAGTGTAAGATTTCATGAGTATGTGGACCTCAGTTACTTTACACAAGGCCTTACTGAACTCTGCAACTCACCTGCTTCCACTGCTAGAACTGCTAAGCTCAAGAAACAAAATAGTCACTTTTATACACAGCTTCTACAACACTGCCACATTGAGAACTTTTATGTAAAGCTCAGTTAGAAAAGGGAGCAAACCTAGGATAGAATTAATTGGCATCTTCAACTTGAATCCAACTGTTGAATGTTTTAATGATTCAAGTCTAATCTTCAGGTTCTATCTAAGGTTTTCTTTCCACTCTTTCTACAGTAGTATTTGCCCATTCAGATTGGATTTGGAAATGTAAACATAGACTTGTTACCTAGTTAAACAGAAATCCTATCCAGTATAACACTGTATTAAGTCAAGACACTACTTAACACACTATCTGACCATCTGTATTCTCCCTTCACTGCCTTCTGGGCCATCCAGTCCTCCCTCAGTTGTCATTCCATTCCACAAGCTCTTGTTGCTTGTTCCATTTCTGTTTAGCAAAACACACAAGTTTGGGTCTTCATATAAAAAAAATCCATAAGTGGTTGACAAACACCTTAGGAATTACCTACTGTAATATCATAACATCCCATGAGCTTCCTCCTGAGTATGCATCAACCCACAGGCTTACTGACAAAGTACAGTGATGTACTCACATTTCCTGTTTTAATATTTCCCCTCCTCCTTTAAGCAAGACTATTCTCATCCTTAAAAACAGGAAGTCATTACATTCAAAGTGTTTATACTAAAAGAGAGCATATTTATTGCCACGACCACTCTTCAGTTGGGTGATCTCAACCTGAAATCACTTTCTGACCAGCAAGTGCTTCCCTTGGATAAGTTACCAAAGCACAGCCCCAGAGACCAACGGCTGAAAAGGTATAAGCTATCAGCTGTTCTAATTACAGCTCAGGATTTATTTTTTTTTTTATTTTTTTAAAGACTTTAACATACCCACAAAAAGATGCCAAACATTTGTTTTTATTAAGTGTTTAAATAAACATTTTTCTCTCATTTATATCAGGATTGCACTAGTGCTACATGTTTGTTGGGAGGGGGGCAGTAACATGCATTAGTGCAGTGTCCTTGTTGCAGGAATTAGCAGGTTTATTTGTGCCAGACTGTGGTTGACAAGGGAAAGTCATAACCCACTGGCATCCTCCACTGACAAACTTCAGAACACCACCTACAGCTGACTGTGACCAGTGATTCCAGCAAGCCTACTTCTGGTTCTTATTCATCTACTAAACCATTTCAAGTTTCTTCTTAGAGCTGATAAGGATTTTAAAAAGCCCAACAGTTTCAGTTCAGTACTTTGATAGTAGTACATTCATTAATAGGTGGCCCACACACAGAACATCTGACTATGACTCTCTCCAGAATAAGAGGAAAAAAATTAAATCTGTCACTTGTGATTTATTATCCTACTAATCCCAATTTACTACAGCTTGGCTTTTGCAGATATAAATTAGATTCCAGAGAAATCAAACTCCAGTCCATCAACACACAAATCTCCAAATTACTTTTTCAACACTATCTGTCTGTATTATAGGAAAATGTACTTCCTCCCAACCTCAGGATTTTAATTATTAAATAGTATTTGGAATAAGTGAAGAACTCTCCTCCCAGAGGAGAGCTGCAAAGCAGTTCCTCAGTAATCATGAACATTTTCAGGAAACTTGAATGCTCATCCAGCACACCCACTTGCTTCCCGTGAACAAGCAGGGCTCAGAATTATCTGGAGAGGTCTTCCAAAATGCTGAGAACATGATTTCTGTGTATTTTGATGCTCTCTGACTCACCAAGAACTGCACATGAAGCCAAGAAACAGTAAAACATGCACATGTACAAAAAACAAAAAGAGAGCTGCTATAACTAATATTAGACCCACCAAAATATATCCTGGACATACCAGGAAAAGACCAACAGGAACTTGCATACTATCCCACTCCTTCATGAGATTCTTCCCTTTTATTTGGACCCACAGATCAATAAGAATGTCAGGAATTAATAAAGCCAGCAGTACAGATCAGCTCTCCAGAGCCCAGTCACATCTGTTCAGCAATGCCAAGCTGCCAGCTGGACAGAGTCCCAGAAGCCTTTAAAGGGTCATCATGCACAGCAAAAGCTTGTACTCAGCTAAAAACCTTTTAGCCTAGCAACTAAAAAAGGTAATAGGTATTCTGTTAATTACATTAAGTAATTAAGTCATGTTTAGCTCTGCTAGTAGGATGCCTAATTTTAAAAGGTCTAATAGCCACAGTATTTAAATTCCTTGTTTGTTCTGGTATTGCAACAAAAGTCTATTCTAAACCACTGCCATTCTCATGACTGGATCCAAAAAACCCCCAAAAGTTATGCTGTTAACAAAGCAAATCAGTTGAAATGGAAGGAGTCAAAAGAAAGTATTACTTGTTGAACACTGCATATTCTAAGCAAATTTAATGTGAGTAATCAGTTAAAAAATCCAAAATGAAAGACATTTTGGATCTCAGATGAGACCATTAACTACACAAGGATATTTTATCTAGGTACAAACTGTCAAAATGTCCTTTCCTTGTGCACATTTGATCAGAGGTTGTTAAGGGAAGGAATAAACCCTACATTAGATAACATTTACCTCCTTCCCCAGTATGTCCTTCACTGGCATACAAGGTCATGCAGAACATAAAAGCTTTTATCAAGTTTTTGACAGAAGCAGCCATTTCTAAAATAACTGTCTGTTGGTCTACATAGAAATTGCTCTGTCCAAATACCTGAAAATCAGCAGTACAGTCCTGCACACCCTCAGTTAAGCACTCCTTCACCTACAGCTTTTCCCACAGCTGCAGGTGGTCCAGCTTTCCTGTGGTAAAGAGACAGGTGACAACGCTTAAATACTTTAGTAGACATGTACTGAAGTGATCTGTTTAGGATGAGGACAGCTGAAACCCCACTGTGTAGCCCCCCAGGCTCTGAAAGCATCACAGCCCAATACTCTTTTTATTGCAGGAAATTATGCCTCTGATGTTTGCAAGGTATTTCCAATTCTTATCTTTCATCTGTTTCCCAAGTTGAACCCAGAGGGTAAATTCAGGCTGGACTTCTTCTTGAGCCCCACAGACAGCTCATTTTCTAAGCTATGAAGACACTTTCATGAGCATAATTAAGATAAACTTGCTAAAATTATTCTGAATAATTCATGCGAACAACCGTTTAGTCTATTCTATTAAAAGCAAATCATTGCTCCCAAATTTTACTCATGCCAGGGCTAAGTACCAGAGTTTGCTCCCAGTCCTAAAAGGCACTGTGTCTGTGAAGGTTTCTCACTGCCCAGCATTGCTCTTTCTGACCCCACACAGTGCTTCAGAAATGCTACCAGCATTGCAGGGCCACTGCAAGGTGTGGGACACTACTCAAAGGCACCCCAAATTATTAGCCCCCATTCAGTTCAGCTACTCACTTTGTATCTCTTTAAGCAGGGCTTATTAACCACACTACACAGTACCCTGGACCAGCCATCTGAAATGCAGATATCATCTGCTCACCTTTGTCTTAACCTGCAAAACCTTGCAGCAGATTACATATTTCATGTTGTGGTGCTATATAAATAAACAAAGTATTATAAACAATCATTTTTAACTGACTGGGATTATGTCATATGGTTTGCTTTCTTTATGAAAGAAAACATGCACATAGAGTGCAACCAGATGCTGTTGGCAGAGAATCGATTTAATATGGACTCATTTCTAAAAACATGATTGCAGATGTGGCCTACATCTTCAGCCCAATGTTTAAGGAAAAATTCTCTATATATAATAATTTCACTTCTTTTGTGGTTTTTTTTTTTTTCTCTAAAGTCTTTCAACTGTCAAAAAAAAATTTCTTAGTATTAAAAAACAAAAAAGGTACACACTCTCCACTTTCACACATCCACCACAAAAGTAGCTCAAATATTCCCTTACCAGAGAAAACCTGAACATGTTGCTGAGGAAACACTGCTTTGCAGCAGCTCGTTGCTGTACCAGCTCTGAGAAGGCAATGCTGCAGGTTAGATCTAAGGCTAGACTCTGCTTCTTTACAAAAAAGACTTACTTAGGACTGCACCTGACTTGTAATTTGATTTTCAAAGTACAAAAGTAATTACTACAACTCTTCTCACAGCACTGGAGAAACATAAGTCACTTTAATCAATTACTTTCAGTGTTCTGAGTAAAAAAACTGATACATCCCCAAATTTCTGATCACTAAAACATCCTTAAAAGATCTTACCTATTCAGAGCTCTCGGTAATGTAACTAAAATATAAGATAAAGAATTAATCGCTGTGCTCTAGCATTGCTTGGAACATAAAAGGTACTGATGAAACCCTAATCAAAAAAATGAACAGAAATAAGTTTTAAATTCAAAATTAGTAAAGTCCGAATAAAAAGCTGGTTCTTTCATGCTTGCTAATTTATAAAATCCTACCAACTTACCTCAAAGACTGAGCAAAACACAAGCTCCTCTCAAAACAGGATGGAAACAGCACAAAGACTGACTGCGTCGTTTTACATCTAAACCCAGAAGACTTTCACCATATTTGATATCCAGATATTGAAGCATTTAAGAACAGGCTTCTTAACAAAAGCATTCCTGAACTAGATCAGACAAGTTACTACTCATATGAATAGAGAATATAATGTTTCAGAAAAAAAAAAATCTCTATATAAACATTTTATTCTCACTCAACATTCACGTTCATATAAAACTGAAATAGTAAAAACTCCAGACAGTTCAGTTACTGAGGTTATTGCCTTGGCAACTTATTTATCAAGGTAACTACATACTTGAAGCTAGGTTAAGTAATTACCAGTAACATCACTTAAAATTAACAAATGAAAAGAAAATAACCTCCTTCCCTAAATTATTTTTTTCATTAGACCTTTGAAAAATAAAACTAAATAAATCTCTCAGAGGACGTCACCACTTACGAGCACATGTATTGGTAAAGCTCAGGTATTTGATTAATCTAGATTATCTCCTCCAAACAAGGTATTAAAAAGGTCATATGAAATGATGAAAAAGTTGAATAAAAATCAAAGCAGGGAAAGTCCTATTTTCACCTAAGAAACACAGCATCAGATGGTGTTAATGGAGCTTCAGTTTTAAAATAGTCTCACAACTAGCCCATTTCTAATCAACAGGTACATAAATGCATTTGCTTCTGGAGGCAAGAAGATCAGACAACTGGATTTTTCCAACTATTTAAGATGTCCCAAGTGAACTTTAAAAAGAGCTTTAAACATCCATTACATCTTACGCAGTGCCTAAAAATTCTTTCCAAACTTCAAGTGCTACTGGCTGACTTAAAGAGTCCTGCTGCATAGGTGCACTTAGACCTATTATTTATAAAGGAAGCCCTCCTAGCACAGTTTTCTGCTAACATAAAACAAACCCCAATTTGAGAATATTTTGATTTTACTTATTCTGAAGTCTACATATGGATGGAGGGGAGGAGAAGCATAAGAAAACAAATGCATACACATCCTCCTAAGAAGAAAGACAAACTGAACTGGTGGAGAACCCAGAACATACAGGTGGCTTCTGGACACAGTAATAAATCAGTGGCAAAACCTTCATTCATTTACTAGGTGCCAACTATTTCACGCAGAGGGTTTCACTGTCCCCAGAACGGGTGAACACCAGCAGCTGTTATGTTAGTATGGGAAAAGTATCTTAAAAGGAGAAAGATAACGTACTGTAGCATTTACACAGCTTGAATTAAAAAGTTATTTAAAAAAAAAAAAATCACAGCCCAAGTCTGTTCAGAGGTTAAGCCAATATGTAGGCAGGAAACTTAAATACAACAATATGAATAACGAGCTGAGAACTAGAGAATTTTTGTCTGGGTGTTATCTGCACAGAGAGGACACAGATCCTGGCCCCACTGTACAGAGAATTTGTATGCAGGCATAACAACTTAAGTGTGCTAGTCACTATGCCACTGGGGCACCTTAATTAGCCAGCCAAGCCCGAGCTGAGTTTGCCTTGTTTTAAGGCTTCTGGCATCGATGAATAACGAGCTGAGAACTAGAGAATTTTTGTCTGGGTGTTATCTGCACAGAGAGGACACAGATCCTGGCCCCACTGTACAGAGAATTTGTATGCAGGCATAACAACTTAAGTGTGCTAGTCACTATGCCACTGGGGCACCTTAATTAGCCAGCCAAGCCCGAGCTGAGTTTGCCTTGTTTTAAGGCTTCTGGCATCGAT
>NW_008633136.1:0-13282 GCF_000691845.1 Merops nubicus | reverse complement strand
AGGAATGTGATTAAGGGGAAAGCCTCAGCCAGCTGAGTTGAGTGGTGCAAACCCCTCCTGCCTTTCCCCACGCCCTTACGGACCAAACCAAAGAGATGCTGTGGTTCAAGAGAACATCTCCATAGCTGGAGATCCGAGTCCAGTGCAAACTCCCCCACGAGATGGTACAGGGAAATCACTGCATCTCACAAAAAAAAAAACAAAACAGCTCTACTTTTCTCTTTTCATAGTCCCTCTCCAATCCACCAAATACTCTGAAGAGCACTCCAATTAGTCGGAAAGCTGCACAACCGCACACTTGCAGTCAAGTCTGTGCTAGTTCAGTTTATCACAAAGAATGAAGTAAGTGGAAGATCATATCCTCTTACACTGAATAGCGTCAACTCAGACCTCTCAGGAAACTTAATTTCATAAAACTGCAAGATAAATAATTTGAAGATACCAGCTGTAACCTTTTATGTTTTTCACACCAAGTTACACAACCTTGCAATCCTCAAAACCCACAGACTCCTGTAGGGGACTATGGTTGTACAACACATCCACACTCATCTCGCCTCTGGTCAGGAGTGGACACTGGAATAAATTTCTAGACAGACAAATCCTATTTTTACAAGTGCTTTAATAGTTTATGCACTTCAGGGCAAACTTTTTTCCTTTCTTACGCAATACCCGCCGCTGTAATCCACAGAAATATTTCCAGAAGTTTATCCTTGGGGCGATATATAGCTTTACCCGTTCTGCCAGCCTTCTTTTTTCATCAAGCAGAATCCTATAGTACCACCTGAACATTATGGTACAACAGAAAAAAGACTAAAAATGTTGTGTTCATTGAATTTGACCACAATGCACAGTGCTAACGCACTGCAGGAGATAATCTAGAGTCACGTACAGCTTTTTGCTCCATGAGGAGCTCCGTTTTCATCTTCCAATGTACTGTATGATTAGCTACTCTAAGGGCTTGTATTTTTATCAGAGTGGCTTCTAACACAGGTAGGAAAGAAGTTAAAGTTATGCAGTTGAACCTGAACAAGAGGAAGAGCATTAGGAAAGTTTCTCCTAGATTTCTGTGAATAAAGTGCATAATTTATTTTGAAAAGCATAAGCAGAAATAGATGTGGAGAGGAGAGGGTTTTGTGCAATGAGTACAACCAAGTTCTTGCACCTAATTTCACCAATGCTCAAAAACACAGAAGTTATTGAGAACAAGTGGGAGGAATACCCCCCAAACTTTCTAGAATAACTAAAAGGACTTTGAAATGATGGCTACAGCTTTCCCTTCAGCAGCTTTAATGTTGTATATCTACTAGTTCACAAGTGTCTAAGCTAATACTATGTTTCTTCCACCTTCTCTCCTTGAGAAGCATCTGCAGAAATTTGCAGTACCCCCTTTCTCTGGAAGGCGAATTTTCTGGCCTAGCAGAGGCAGTGAGAAACTGATTCAGCATCACTCCTCTTCTGACAGCCCACAACATTAGAAAGGGCAGAAATCACTGGCATGCTCTGCCTTCTTGCTTCACATCATTTCTGGCTGAGAGGCACAGACATTTATTTATAGAGCCTCTCAGTAAGTTTGCTTGCATCC
Organism: Merops nubicus; assembly: GCF_000691845.1. Classification (NCBI taxonomy): domain Eukaryota; kingdom Metazoa; phylum Chordata; class Aves; order Coraciiformes; family Meropidae; genus Merops; species Merops nubicus. The sequence goes on along the minus strand of NW_008633136.1, from coordinate 11,700 downwards.
TGAAGTACATTTCGATTACTGCATCCCCACTTTAGTACATTACAATTAATAGTATTTTCTAACTCTAGTAGAGAGCAAAAGATACCATTAACAGCTAGCAGACAGCCACAGCAAGCCAGGCAACAGCAATGCAGGTCAGGTACTCACTGTGCCAGAAAGCAGCACTGCTTCTTACCAAGCACAGGCTGAAGACTTGGAACAAGGTTTCAGGAACCTCAGGCACAGCCAGGTCTATTATACTGGCTTCAGTTGAAGTCCTTTCAGTGAATCTGGATGTCTCCTATTGGATTTATTGCTGTAATGGCATTTGAACCAAAGAGACTTCCTGAGTGAGCCTGAATTAAGGATAAATGCATGAAGCGAGGATGCAGTGATTAAAAATATTGCCCAAATCATCTGCTATTGGTCTTTCAGTTACTCTAGGCACTCAAGCTGCCTCGGTTTTAAACTTTGCTTAAAGCAAAATGAACAAACACCAATAAAAAGAAAGCTTGATAGAAAACCCAACATGAGCCAAATCTGGCTTTGTTTGTTTCAGTTATATAGAATCATTATGTCCGGTCCTCAGATCCTCTTTATTATACCCTCATTTCCCCTCACTGAAGAAACTTCTGTAACAGAACACCCTCAGGAGCCATAACTTAACAAAGACAGCATCCAAACTTGATACAACTGTATGAATGAAGCCAGTAATCTGGGTATGGTTAGAGTTCAAAAAAAAAAAAAAAATATTCCAAAGCACAAAATGAAAAACTACATCAGATAATAATCTTTTTATGAGTAAGCTTAATGCCCTTCCTCTTGGTGCAAGAATCTAATGCTGTCTTTCTTCCCAAGAAAGAAAAAAGGAAACCAATGCAGAACAAGAACTGTAAGAAACAGAACATCAGATATATGTAGCATTTTCAAAGAATTTTACTTTTTTTTTCATATGGCCTATATCTCAGTAGCCAAGACTTTTTAAGAATACACCAGTGGTTTAAATGGATCTTCAGAAAGGCAGCCAAAGTCAGAGCTAAGCCAAGGCTGGGGTGAGATGAGACAATAGCACAGGAACCACTAACGAGCTCCTCCACACACTTTACTGTTAGGAGAATGCCATGCCTGCACACATGAAGGCTGTTGCCATCTCACACAGGCAGACCCAGGGCTGGTCAAGGACACACACCACCACCTTCCTACAGAAATCAAATGGCTGAGAAACCAAAACTACTGACATTAGATGAGGACAGTGTTTGCACCCAACCCCAGACACCGCTGTTGTGGTGATCTGAACATGAGCAGAAGTGCTAGTGCTACTCCTGTTCATGCATTTAAAAGTTGCCCAGCAGAATCTCTCTCCAAAGCCATTTGGCTAATTACATTTAAAATCCAGGAGCTCTGTTCTGTTTCACCTAACACCAAAAAGCTATTGACAGAAAACAAGCTCAAACTGAGGGTGATAACATGCAACAGGCAAAATAATTTTCAGAAGCTCTTTCTGTTGCAGTCAGTATCAGGTCGTCCAACGTGCTGACACAGCCAGAGCTGTTATTTTTAAACACAGCCATAGTCTATTAACTAAAGCATCTTTACTCTGACTGAGCCAGTATTACTTTGATAAGACTCCTTAAGTATCTACACCAAAGCCTGCAGATCACATCAAACAAAGAAAATACAAACTTTTGAAGGTGATGTTTTATTGCAGCTAGGAAAAGGAAAAAAAAAGAAAAGAGGTCCAGGAAAAAACTAGGAGCACCCAGCTCTGAAGCCCATAAAATGCTATCTGCAGGACAGCTATTTACACTGTGAATTTGAATCATTCACCACCTACAGAGTCTAACTGGAACAGTTTCAGTCAACTTAAACAGCTTTCTGCTGTTTGAAACTCACTTCTAAAACAATTCTTCTGCCAGATTTGTTGGTAGCAACACCAGGTTTTCTTGAATGTCATTTAACTGATGAGAACCTGGAAGGAAGAAGAGGGGCAATACCAGTTTCGAATACATGCAAGACTGGAAGTCATAGCTGCACAACATGTTGGGAGGCAGACTCAGCTATGCTGAACACTTTACATATATTTTCCTCAATATAATTCTTACTTCTTTACATATAAAGTTGTCTTGTAAACATAAGTTACTAGAAGCAAGTGCAACCCCCTCCTTTCCTCTCAAAGACAATTTGTTCTACATGTTCCTGAACACTGTGGTCTACCTGTCAAAATGAAGTTATCCTATGGCAATGTTTAGCCTCCATTTTTTATGTATAACAATGAAATAGAACCAAAAAAAATAAAATGAGCTGTGGTACACACTGTTCAATAGTGAAAGCCTTTTATTTGACAACAGAAAATTTAGTTTTGCATCTTGTGCTGTGTATATACACTGCAGGCTCTGGAGACAAGGAAAGGGTGTTACAGAAAACCACCTCAGGCACCCAGTGCCTCCACAGCACCCAGGACTGACACTCACTGGCAGCCTCATGGATGGAATATGGGTCTTTGGAGCCAAAGAGCAGTTCAGCCCAGCACGTTGAGATTTTAATTAAAATAAATTTGAAGCCTACATAGTTTTGCCAGAACACTGCATTTATATCAGAGTCTCCCTTTAAATGTGACTCTTGCCTCTCAGATTTTGAGGGTACTGGGAGGGTAGGGGGAACCTCATAACCTAGTGGCTGCCACACCATCTCTCAAAACTTAGTGAAATGGCTTTTTCATACTTACCTTCCTAAAAACAAGTCTCCTTGCAGAGGGCTCAACTCAAAGACCTTCCACTTACACTTGCACACTGCCCCTCAGTACTGCCAGCAGGGCCCTGCAGAGCTGTCACCACTGAAGGATTAAGGGGCTGGAGTCAACCTGAAGCTCAGCACTGACAGTTCCCCCATTTCCCTATTTCCCCCTTTCCCCACAGGTTCTCACTGCTGCCTTTGACACCTTGTACCTGCTCTAGTGCTCAATAAACCCTCTCAAGTTAATTCAACTTATTAAGGACTTAACAGAGGGACTACTCTACTGCAACTCACAGCAAGTTGTGTAAGGGTAGGGAGCAGCAGGGCTTACACAAGAGAGGACCACGTGGCCAGGAGGGAAGAGCAGGATATCCCCTTTAGCTTGTTTGCAACATACTCTGTATTTCTCTTAGATTAAAATTTTTGGGTTGTGACTGTATTAAAGAAGTGCTTATATTTATTGGAACAGTGACATGCAGACTTTTTTGGTTTGACTGATTTTTTAAATAGGATTACAGGGCTTTAATTTGTTTCTTTAAATTGGTTTTGGAGAACAAGAGTAACCAAAAAAAAAAAATTAGAGAGAAGGTGGAATAACCTTGGAAGGAGCATAGTACATTATGCCATGTCAACCATAATAGTTTCCCCAGCACAAGTATATGCTGGTACACATTCTTCAAGTTAACTAATAAACAGAAGAGTCATAAAAAAGAATTACTTACACTATGCATTTGCACATTGTAACTGGTAATCCTGTAGCTTTAATTTCATCTTTGAGCTATCAGCTATACTGACAAGTAACAGTGGAGCAGTGTATATTACAAAAAGAGTAAACAAATGACCTTTATCTAACTTTATTAAAGCAATAAAGGCTAGACATTTTTTTTTAAAACGTTCAAAGAGAGTTTTATAGCTAACTACCAGCAGGGTGTGGACTGAAGCTAAAAAACTTTGAAATAGGTCCCTGTGAAATCTGAAACCAAAATACAGCAAAGGTCACCCCTCTGTGAAGAGCTGCCTTGGCTGTATGTATACTATAAGCAGAGCTCTGTTAGCTCAGCCTCAGTAATAATGTAATTCAACTTACCCCCTGGGAATAGCAACAACACCAGGTTTCTACTACAAAGATAAGTTTACAGCACACAATACCTGTTACTATACATTTGCAGCATGCTTGATAGTAGCCAGACACTTGTGTTACACAGTATACCTCAAGCTATTTTCTTCTTGTTAAAGGCTAAACTAAGTTATAAGCATGACAGGTATTCTTACTCCCATCATTATCTAATTCTTTTTAGTCAACATTGCATGTATATAGTAGTCATAAGCAACATTCCAGCCAACATTAATAGGAAAGGAAGCAATATATCTGATCTTTTAAAAAAAAAAGTACTACTTCTCCCCTGCCTAAAGGGGAGGATTTCAACCCTTCTCAACAAGGAAACAGTTTTTCCAGTGGAGAGACAGAATCTCCTAAATCAAGTACCAGTATACTTTGTTCTGCCTGTGGATTCCTGTGAAAGAGTTCAGAGACTCAAGTGTAGAGGCAAGTGCCACGTAGCAACTGAGGTTCTTGAAACAGGTTACCCATGTGCACATTGCTCTGCAGATACAGATTGGCTAGACAGTCTATTCTTCCAGCTAAAGGAACAGGCAGCCAAAGCTGCTGGGACTGGAATCACCAGGTGAGTTTGGACTGCTGTTTGCCATGCCTACAGATGAATGCTCCAACCTCCTGCATCTCCACTCAGAGCTCTCCCTCCCTTTTGTTCAAAGTTATGTCGTATGTGTTTGCCAACTGAGGAGAGATTTGGCAATCTTGACATCTAAGCAAAGATTTCACAAAGTGTAGGACTGAAGCGTTGACTCCTTTGCTGGAGGACACTTCTCTGGTGCAGAAGATACCCCACCGCTCTTAACCGTCTCCATTGGCCTCTTTGGGTCCATTGCTGAAGAGACTGCTTCAATCCAGGCAATTGGAGGCTTTCAGACAATACCTTTTGAACGACACAGGATCTCACCTGGCAATACATTAGAAGTCACCCGATTTCATTAGACACACTGGCATGCAATAAAGCACTCACATTAGGAGTTGCAAGAAAAAGAACATTTTCTACTGATCAGACAGCAAAAAAAAAATCCATTTTGAACAGCAAGGTGCTTGAGAAGAACTAAGCAGACTTTGAAATCTCACCCGTAACCAGGAGTTGACTTAAGGCATGCAAAACTAGGGACACTGCTGTTTAAAAATATCTAAGCTTGAGCAAACACACCGAGCGTAACCTGTGTGCAGCAACGTTCAAAGAGGAAGCAGTACTTGAGTTCTTCCCCCAGCGCCTGGCCCACAGGAGAACATCTGATGTTGAAAGGGAAGCCACACTGCCTCTCTGCCACCTAAGGGCAAATCATCCAGGCACCTATAAAAAAAACCTCCTGATGTTTTACAGCTTAAACATTTTATACAGTTAAACTGAGTTGTCTTGAGTTCACATGCTTTATGTTATTTGATATGTTTTAACTGGGAAGCTACCCAGATTCATTTCAAGATTTTTTTCTTCTAACTAACCTGGTTTTGAGTGCAGACTCACTTATGCTAGCACTACACAGATGTATTCAATCCCTTCACGTGCTGCAAAACTATTTAAACAAAGCTTGAAACTGTTAAAAAAAAAAAGGGGGGGGAACCTGACTGCCAGAGCACTGGACTTAGTTTCTGGGTTGGTTTGTTTGTTTTGTTTTTTAAAACACTACAAATGTCAATGTGCTTGGAAGTTCTGCACTTTTGTTTTTGCTCAATAACAGACCCATGCTTTTGATCAAATTGATAAGGAACAAACCAAACATATAAAGAGGGCTCTGCTGGTTACAGGCATACTTCACTTTACAAAACATTGCACTAGCCATTATTAAAACACATGTCCCAACTTCATTTTTCTTCCTCAGCTGCTCAGGATTAAATCTTCACAATAAAAATATTTATGAAATTTTGACTGAGTGATCTACTTTGGACATTTTGTCTCAGAAGACGGAGTGTTTTGTTCCAAATCATGCACACACAGAGTTATCTGCCAAGCTCTCCAACTGTGTCACTCCAGTCCTTAAGCCATTTAACACGGAACATGCACGTGTCCTTTGAATGCCAAGTCAGCTACGTGTCAAAGAAATAGCTCTGGATAGTCAATCCATAACAATCAGCACGTCAGTAAGAAATCTAATTTGTATTCAGTATTATGTCCATCAGTGGGAATGGGAAAAAAAACATAATCAACACATCCCCACATATTCTTGCACAACCTTAAAAATGTCAGGAATGAGAACATTATACCACCTTCAGTGTGAAAATACAGTTTGCCCTAAGGGACAACCGCTTTTATTTAGTAAATGAATTAAAGATCATAAACATCTTCTGCTTTCTACCCTGACAGTTGGGTCAAGAAAAAAAAACACTTGCATCACCAGAGGATTTTTGCCCTTTCCTATGCTTTTAGACAAATCAACATTTAAAGACAGCTGCCGCTGAAAGCCAGAAACTGTACAAATTAACTGTGAACATTACAAACAATTACTAATTAAATGGGCATTTAGTGCAATGCTTCCTACACAATCAAGATCTGAAAGAGGATGATGGGCTTGTGGGCACTGTCACAATTTAACAATAACAGACTTATCTTTTTGACTGGTTATTCACTTATGGTGGCAGCAACACTACATCAGAAGGGCTAATGTTGTATTCAGTTCACATGGGAGTGCCAGGTATTAATTTTACATGCAACTTCTTGACCCATAAACTTCAGCACCATCATAGAACTCGCAGCTAATACAGCTGAAAACAATTGTAAGAGTGCTCAGTCTTACCTTCCACAGGCCAAGATACCATGCAATCCCCAAATAAAGCTTGTATGTTTTAATAAACTTTTTTTTCCCCTTGGTTTTGGTGGGCTAGGAAGCCTATGTAGTAGGTTGTCTGGTGTGTAGCAATAATTGGTATATTAAAAGAGCTGAATTAAACTGTTTTACTCATGGTTCAGCATTGAGCAGGAGCCTGGAGAAATTGTTATGCAATTCGTTAGCAGTCCTAAAAAAGGTCATGTATCTGATTCAGGAAAACAAAAGTACTCTGAGGTCACTACTGTCGTGTCACTGCATTCAGTTCTAGACAGAGCTGGACAGGCAGCTGCACTGCCTAACATTGTCCCCTGCTTCCGTCCCAAAATCCTATTTTCAATTTCACTTAATTTTTTATAGGTTAGCCTGAAGTTTGCCTCTGCTAAGTGTCTGCTAGATCTGAAAAATCTGAGCTCATAAGTGTACTTTCCAATGCTATAGTTTAATATTCATTTTTAAATCCAGGATATTTTCTTTGGAAAACACTACCCAACTTTCAAATACTTGACTTTGTGGCCTTTGTATATAACTCATGAAGACTGAAATGTCATACAGGTTGCTAAGGGAGTACTGGGATCTTGGATTATGTGAAACAGCTTTAGTTAGTATCAGCAATCCCTTTGAACCCTGCCAACCTATAATTTTCATTGATCTAGAAATGATTTTAATCACCTGGACAACTTCAGTACTGAATTGCTCCCACTGCATTCTGTCAAGGCTTCCAGAGCTGTCTACTATAGCATTTCCTCAACAAAAGCCAGGCCATATTTTGGAGGGGGGGGTGTAAAAAAATTTCAAGTTCTATTTTTCCTTTCTTATTTTTACTCTATTAGAGCAAGTAAAGCAACCTTTCTCCAACAAGTAAGCTATTTTGCACTTTATTTACCATCAGAAGGCCATGCACAGGAACGCTTGGTTGGTTGGTAAGCACCCTGCTTCCAGAACTCAGAACTGACACTCAGTGTGTGTCCACAACCACAAGATGCAGATCCAACAGGCCTCTAAATTATGTCATACTTGATGTGTAATAGCTATGGACAATATGCTTGTTTTCTTTAAAAAATTTCTCATGTAATAACTAAATACACACAGAAATAAACAAAATTGAGACCAATTATTTTGGGTATAGATGAAGACAAGCATACTTTGAAAGCAATTCAAGAATCCTGTAGATGCAGGGAGCAGACAGCTCAGCTCTCGGCTGCAGTGCCAGCTGCCATGAACACCAGCCCTGTACCAGGTGTTTGCTCAGGGCAGCACAGCGATGAGCGCAGCAGTGAGCTGCCACCAGCTCCACGGAGTCTGAGACTGCCACAGACTTCGGCCAGGGAAGTAACTTCAAGAGGTTCCAACTGCACAAGGGAAAAGGGATTTACCAGCTGTTAGCTGCTGCAGGTCAAGGAAACACAAGGTGAAAATGGACAAAGCAAGCTGGAGCTCTCACACCAGTTTGCAATTCACTGATCACCACCTCAGCCTGCTAACTCACATGAAAACTACCTGCTGCTTTGGTGTCACTAGGATTTTAACTCATTAAACACAAGGCAAGAAAAAGCTCCTTCCTAGCCAAGACCGGACCAGTTTAAGAGGCTGGAACAACAAATGACCCCGATTAGCACTATAAAGCTGAGTGTATCTTTGTGAAGCAGAAGTGGCACTATTACCATAAGACACATACTACAGTCCTACACTCCCAGAGCCCTAACCTAACTAAACAGATATGTATATCACATTTACCAAACTGAAGATCCAGCTGGGAGGGAACCAACCAGGAGCCATCACCCTCACATTGAGGTTTGAAGCTATCAAGCCTTCTTTCACTATCTAACTAATCAATGAATCTGAAGAAAATGCCAACATTTTAGTAGTAAACATTTTCCTGTTTATTGATGATTTTCACAGGAGACACAACCCCCTTGCAGCCTAGATTAAAAGCATGCCATAACTAAAGAAACTTTCTTATCAATGTTAATAAATTTGGTTTGATTTGTCTTAGTAATCCAGGCCACAAATTATGACTTGCTAGACTATCTTTAAAAGAAATACCTCAAAATTTCATTTGCAATGATGTACAGGGACTTGTGTTATCTTGAATACAGAAAAGAAACAAGTGTTTCTCCATATGCTAAGTGACTCAAGGTTAATATAGGAAGCTGAGTAGACTCTAGCACACAGATCTAACATTAACACACAATAAGTAAGTTACCGCACAATCCCTAAGGGTCAAGTAGTTTTTATTCATCTTCCATCTGCGAAAAAAAGCTACAGAAAAGACAGCTACCCCCTCAAAGAACCCTACCAGAAGCCACACCACCACCTCCTGTACCACAATCAGCATTTCAAAACATAGCTTGAAGAAAAGCCTGTGATGTAACGGGAAGAAATGTTATTACATAATATAGATTGCATTCTTCTAAGTCAATACCAAAACAATGACCAAGTCAGTTTTTGAAACAGCAGCACTACAAAAACGCAAAATTAACTTACAAGGAAAGAAATGGCCAGAGGTTGCAATGGCTGCTAAAGTTACAGGCCATTTTTTTAAAAAACACTTTTTCATCCAGCTTTAAAAAGCTAGCGAAAGACATTTTACATACCAGCTCAAAGTCACACATGTTATTATCCTAATTTATTTTTTTGAAGCATTATCACCCCAACACCACTCACTACACAGCAAGTACATTTGTTGCATTTTTAGCTACCACCAAGGATTCTAACAAGGAGGAAAATTAGAAGCCTTCTGCCATCTTTAATTTCAGAGTTTGAGCTAGAAAACATCTCACATACAAAGGGAAACTAACATTAGCCTTTCCTACAAAATTTTTTAATTTCTCATGTATTATATGTTAATTTCTGGTTAGTTTAATGACAAATAGTGTCTTACCCCAGGTCATTCAGTCTGCAACAAGTTGACTGGAACAAAAGCAGGCAGCCCTGCCTGCAATGTCACCTCTAACATCACATGGAAGAGGGACAGTCCCAGTACAGCTCCACTGAGCTCAGCTGGGTTTGCCCAGCCATGCTGAACAACCTGCGCTCACCTCATACCAGCAAAGGGTGGACAGGAGAGACTTCACCTTGCTGACTGATGCCAAAACATCCCCGTTCACCTAGGTCGTTCAGGTCCACCCACTCTACAAGCAACACAAAGTCCCTGTCATGAGAGGCACCACCCAGACCTCCTCTTTAGGTTATGTGCCCACAGTGTACTTGACAGCCTAACTTGCACCACCCTAAAACCATCATTTCCTTAAATAAAAATGTCAGCTGCTTCAATCCTCAGGCAAGACTCAAGGATAATGACTGATTTAACCAAGACACCATTAAATCCCCAGATATCCTAAAGCATAGTAGCACTCCATCTATTGGTCAAGAATTAAGGACAGACTTAATCATCATCATCATGCACTAAACTCAATCATTAAACACTCAGACCCTAAAGAGTCCCCTCCTTCCTCCCTGCTCAGGGCTTCACATTCTACTACCAAAAACTAATGCAAGTAGTAATGTCTTCTGAAAAATAATGGGAGCATTACTAAAAGCGTTAATGTGAAAATTTTTAAAGTTAAAACTAGTATATGCTATTAATCGCACAATTATCTTTCTTTCCATTGAGGAGCACATGGACAAGCGCCTCAATGCTACTTTGAGTAAGGAGTGTAAGGACAGCCAAAGAGCTCGTGGTGTTCCCAGAGTTCACACCTTCTTTCCCTGTAAATAGTGGATGCCACCAAGGAGGCTTGAACCAGGAGCTCACATGCCGCTTCCAGACGGACCACTTCCATAACAGGGTGTGCAGACCAGAGCACTCCCTGGCACCAGAGATGTGTGGGCAAACCCTGCAGGGAGGTGAAAGGGAGCCTTTCACCACAGACCTGCTGCCAAAGCAGCCACAAGCAGAACTGCCCCAGCCGCTGCTGCTCTCCCCCAAAGCCACCAAAGTCCCTTCCCATCGGCTCACACCACAGCCACGGATCTGCCACACCTCTGCTTTATTCCAGTCACCAGCAACTGGAACAGGAGACAGGTGAGACAGTTTAAGCTGCCTCAGGTACACCAAAGTCTTTTTGTAAAGGCTGAGGTCACATTTATCACCTTCATTCCTCTGGTACCAAAGCTTATTTTGCTTCTCCCGCATAATCACTAACTCGGTAATTTCATACTTTCATGCTTTTCTAATCCTTAGCCAACTATCTTTTGGCTAGATATTCATTGCCATTACTTTTATTTGTTTTAAAACTTAACTCCTCCACACAGTGGCACCACACAGACAAGGCATAATCCCGCACATTTCTCCTCTGCTTGGTATCGCATCACTACCCTCTGGGCACAAGTCCAGGAGCCACGGATGAAAACCAGGAGATTCAGCCTCAACCTGCCCGTAACAGCAATGCTGAGAAGACAGAAACAGAAGCAACGCACCTCCACGACCGGCTGCAGTGGTGGTAGCGTGAGGCATGCCCTACCCTCCTTACAGAGCCAGTCCAAGGCTTCCCTGCTCAAACCACATCGTTTAGTCATGCAGACCCTGCCCCAAAGGCTGGGATGAGCACCGATCGATAAATCTGTTCTGGATTCCTAAATAAGCATTTTAACATGAGATGAATATTGTCTTGGAGCGAGACCAAAACTGAAGAGCAACCTCCCAAGAGGCCCATTGTAATCCTCATTTCTGAAGCCTAAGTTCAAGGCAATAATACTGAATTTTGTCCTCGCTAATATAAATGCACGACGACGAGAATGCCGGGCGGCGAGCAGAGCAGGACGCGGGGCAGATGCTGGCCACGCCGGCCGGGATGCATCGCCGTGACCGGCATGCGTGTGTCCCCGCTTGGGCATCGCGTTCCTGGGCTCCCCATCACCATCGGTGAAGGTGGAGACACTGCGTGATTACAAAAGCCTAGAGAATATCAATTTTAAGAAGTTGCCGAAAGCTCGCCGGGAGTCCAAAGCCTTACCATGAAGCAAGGCCAGTCCATAATTACAATAATTACTCCGAAGGTTTTATTTGATTAGTAGAGCTTCCAAGCTGAGGCGCATTATTTAAAGCCCCGACCTCTCGAGCAGAACGGCAGCACCGCAGCATCTTCCCCCGACACGGAG
>NW_008633135.1:0-2699 GCF_000691845.1 Merops nubicus | reverse complement strand
ATAAAAGTGGTTTAAACCACCACAACTCAGCAAATCACAGCTCGGGATGCCTTTCATAAGTCTGCAACAGGCCTGGACCTGAAGAAAGATGATGAAGTAGCGTTACAGATGTTTGTTAAGGAGTGTCTCTCAGGCATGATGGGTTAGTTGAGAAAAAGAAAGGAATGAAGTGGATATGATATGATATGATATGATACGATATGAAGAAGAATATTACATATGGGGTGACGATTGGCTCTCAGAGGTCTGAAAGTGATTAAAAGCATCTTACATTTCATATGATAAAATGGAGAGGAAGAAGTTTTCATTTGTCCTCCCCAGAATAAAGGATCCAGAAAAAAAGATTCTGTGAACATTGGCAAGTGTTTGGGCAAGGCAAAGAAAAGGTTATATTTCAGACATGTTCAACAACCAGGATGGGTTCGCTTATCAGGGTATGAGACCTTTCCCTGATTGGGCTAGAATAGGGCTAATTTTCATCACAAGTGGGGAGAAAGACACCGCTGGGGTTGACAACCTAGCCAGACAATAGGTTATTTGATACCATACTGTCATCATGCACCTGAGATCTGGACGGGGTGCATGTTTCCGGGGTGTATTTTTGGGCAGAGGCCTGGTGGTCCAGGGTCACAGAAGGTTTCTGGGGCCAGGTTCACACCATAATTGCCATTTGGAGCTAAGGTGTTGACCTCTTTTTCTTTGTACTATTTGCTTTATATACTGTTATTACTGTTGCTTATTGCTCCTTCTGCATCATTGTATTAAATTTACCTTATCTCAACCCATGGGGTTTTGTATTTTTTTTTCCCTTTTCTCCTTCCCATTCCGACTGGGCGGGATGTGATCAAGCAGCCACATAGTGCCCAGCTCCCAGCTGGGTCTAAACCACAGCAGACCTACAAAGAGTTTTGAGCTTACGTGACACCCAGGAGACAGAGCTGACCAGTAGATGGGACAGTAATTGTATCATCTGTCATCACAAAAAAATTACAGGGTAAGACCTTGAGAAAGATTTAAAAGTTTGCTTAATTTCTACTGGTAAACAGGTAGAAGAGAGTAACTGGTCACCATGTTGCAGTTTATCATTATCAGAAACTTATGTTGACCATTAAATTTATGCAGAAATGAAGGTCAGTGGAGAACAGTGGAGTCATGGAGGATTCAAGGAAATTCTGTGAAAATCCCACAAAAGCTGAAAAGAGAAGAAAGAAGTTCTGGGGGCTCAACATGACATTTGAATAACCCTTTGTGTATAACTTTTTGGTAAAGTTCTTAAATAGTGCAAAACAGAGTGTGATGGGTTGTTTTCCTTGTTTGTTTGTTTTTTTTCCTTTTTTTTTTTTATTTTTTTTGCTACAGCAAGCTTCTATGCAAATAAGAGTGTGTTTTAACTAATGCCATAACAGTGGAGGCCAAATGCTGGCAAGTCACAAATTTGAACCAAGCATCTTGAAGAAAGAAGGATGAGTGGAATGACTAGCTCTTGTGATATTACAGCTGTTAGGGAGAGGGGAGGTGGAACAAACAAACAAAGAAAATCAGAAAAGGAAATGGTATCTGAACAGCAAACAGACATATTGCATAAATACAGGCAAATTCTGTTGTTCCTATATGCAAAACAATTTTCATCTTCTGATCCTGAGAAAGTCATAGGTAATGAGATATTTCTTGTCCATTTTTTTAAAAAATCTTCCACTGAAACAGCATGTAGAAAACAAAGATTAGTGAAAAAAAAAAAAAATTCTAGTTATAAAAGAATGTAAATCCCATATATGGCAGCTGTATTAGATGATACTTTACCAAACAAAACATCCTACACTAGATGCTGCTAAGTCTAGTAATTCCATTATATTCACTCCTTAGTAGTTCCAACATAGGAAACACTTTGTATTATATATATATAAGAGGCTTAGTTTTCTTTGTACCTCTTGAAGTACTTAATTAATCTGTAAATGCCTATTTTCAACAGAAGCATATCTAAAGAAAATGTTTTTTTACGTAACTTATTTTTTCTGACAATTTTGTTTTCTAATGCATTGAATAAACCAGTTAAACATGGTAATTTTAACTGCATAAAGTAAAAACAGGTGGCATTTGAAGAAAAATTCATGTCTATATGGTGTCAAAAATTATCTTTCCTACCAGAAATGCATGTGGTTTACTGGTATGAGAAGAAAGACAAGAAAACAAAACTGAACACAACTGCTTCACTTTCCAGACAAGAAACACTTTCTCTCTGTCATTGTGTTAACTGTTTGGCATCAGCTGATACTCTGTGACCCCTTGGTTTTACTCTTTATATTAGCTTCAATCTCAGTGGGACTAACTTCTCTACTTCTGCTGACTTCACCTGCCTGCCTCTCTTTAACCTCTTCCTATGGTCTTGTGGCTTGCTTCTTTTCTTTAAATGTCAGCAAAAATCCCTGCTTGTACCTTGTGCTGTCATCTCAGTAAGGACTTCTGTGCTTTTTTGCAAGTACAGATACACTAGTAACACTATTTTCAGTGATTTGTTAACTGTGGTCAATTAGAGGCAGAGCAAAAGAGAATTTCTGGTTCCAGAGTGTAATTCCTAGCTAAAGTTAAAACATTAATTATTTTTTTTTTCTATCAGGTAGGGCATACAAGGAAGTATACTTTGAATTCGTTAATAAAGCATCATGACTTCACCAAGACCTTTGACACTGTCCCCCATAGCA
>NW_008633134.1:64434-70553 GCF_000691845.1 Merops nubicus | reverse complement strand
GGCGGGGGAGGCGGAGCGGGGAATAAAGAGCTGGGCATTTCCGAATGAGTCTGTTGGTCAGGGACCGGCATGGGGCTCACCGAGCCAGAGTCACTCTGCAGAGAGCCAAGATTGCTGCCGTCAAAATGAGTCATTTTCTTCTTCATTAGTTTTCTTTCTTTGGCTCTGCGATTCTGGAACCAGATTTTCACCTGCAGAGGAGCAGAGGAAAATTGTTTTTCAGTTGCTAATAGAATGCAATGGGGTCCTTTATGCCTACAGTCAGGGATCACAGGTAAAATCACCTGCATGGGGACCTGTGGGAAAGGCAGTGGCAAACAGACAACTGAGCTGCTGGCTTGGTTTTCATACAGGTAATCTTTCCAATCTGGTAATAAAATACTTATTAATAGTTTGGTAAAAAGAGTTTCTCAGTGTTAGTTTTATTTTTTAGGTTTTTGTTTGTGGAGTGGACTTTGATTTTTTTTTTTTTAAAAAAATTTATCTCTTGGTACAAAATCTCAGAGAAGAGTATCTCATGTGTCATAGTGATAGCCAAAAGAATCTGAGAGTATCTTTACATTGAAATCTACATGCCCTAGTCAGAGCGAGTCAAAACCCGTTACTGGCCTATAACAGAGGCACAAAAGCTCCCTGGTTTGGGTGCTGCAGGTTAACTGGTTGGCTCCAAGGTGTGGGCCAAGGGAAGGACACTCCTGAGCAGCATTCACCAGTGCATTGCTGTTGGTGCACAACGTTACTTCAACATATCATAGGAGTGGTACCTGAATAGCTAAATGCCTTTAGTGCATTTGGAGATTGAGCCAGAATCTGCTGCTGCTTCCCACAGTCCACTGCTTTACACCACAGTCATTGCTCTGTCACAGAAACACCATCAGCTTTGGGAAGAAGTGAAGCAATGACTGAAGAGTGTGTGGTTTTGGTTAGGAGAGAACAAGTGAGGGCAGGGGATGAAGGTGATGAGCAATGTTCAACTGAACGTACAGCAGAACTCGTTCAGGTGTGAAAGGTGTGGATGCTCTGTGGCAACTGAGATGTCTTTGGATGTGACAAAGTGTTGGATTTAAAGCAGCACGTGGCAGCTCTTTGACCTTGGAGGGGGCTCTGTGTTAGGTCTAGTCAGTATAATAAGTCAAACTACCTCCTTCAGAGATGATGTCTTTTCTTGGTGCTGTTCAGATGGCAAAGGAAATACTTTTGCCACCATTTTCTATAACCCAAAGAAAAATCAATGGGTTGCTAAGAAATACTGATTTGTTCAGTTATCCTTTGCCAGAAGCTAGAAAGGGCAAAAGAATGGTGATCAGAAAGGAGGTAAAACAGCAAGAGGTGAGAGCATTTGTGGCTACGAGGTTGTTTTAAAAGAAAACCACTGATGAAGTCCCACAAAACGTCGTAAGGAGTCTCTGTGACAGCCTCTTACTCATCCTTGAGATGCTGTTATTCCCATTTTACCAAGAATTCAGGTACAGGCAAAGCTGCTGAAATTTGAATTGGGTCTCTGAAGTCTCGGGCTATCATCTGAGACATCTGACAGTTCAGTTTGTTGTCTCAGTTTCTGGAATATACTTTCAGTACCAAATCATGCTCCATTAAAGCAGCCTCACACACTCAGAACTCTTCTGTCCTGATTGTGCTGAGTTAAGTTTCACACATGCATTTGCCAAAATGCTTGAAAAGATGAAACAGCCTAAAACCCAAACTACCATCTGTTTCAGAATTGCCCACTGGCTTCAGCGTTCTTACCTGCCTTTGAATTTAGGTTTTTGATCTGATTTGTTATTAAACTGCAGAAATGATTCAGAGGGAACTTTTCACAGTTGTATGCCAGTTATCAAATAGCTCCAAGTGAACACAGGCCTGTGATGGCAGAGTAAAAGCTATCGTGGGTGGTTGCATCCATCTGACGTGTCCTTCACCTGTTGCCCTTTTTCCTTTCAGGACTTTTTTCCCCACTGTTCAGTTGTTGTGTGAGTAACTCTTCCCCTGAAGTCAAAGTTTCTTCTGTCTTGTCCTCATCATCTCCTTTATTTCTGTATCCTTCCCATATTAGCAATGCTTTGGTTTGCCTTTTTTTTTCTTCATTAGATACTACATCTTTCCTGCCTTGATTAAACAATTGCTCTTTTTCCTTTTGTCTTGAGATATTCCTTCTGGTGTCCTAGAGGGGATTTTGGCATAGCCAGGAAAAAAGCTCTTCCAGAAAATAATTTCAGCTTTTAGGCTGAACTGGGATAGGTTTTAGTGGAACTTGGGGTAGGACAGCAGATGTTCAGTCCTCCTTATGTGGTTTAATTTGTACAAGAGGGTAGTGGTGGGAGTACAGACCAGGTATTTCTTTCTCAATTTTTAGATTCTCAAAAGTGACTTCAGAATTGTAGGCTCTAGGCACTGGGATTAATTTTGTTCATGACACAAGCTGATGATGAAGAAGAGCAGATACTGCAAAAACTGTCATCATGTTTCCCTAGTATATGTCAAAGCAACGTGTCATGTATTTTTGTCACCACTTCCAATATACTAACAAAAATGTTTATCATGAATTATCAGTGAACTAGAAAGTTTCAAGTAAATATTGTTGGTCATTTATGGAAGCAAGCAGGGTCATAATTTTAAAATCAAATATAATTAAGTCAAGTTATTAAGGTTTTGACAGCCAGCAAAAAGACACAGTAGTGTATTTTTTTATATATCCCAGTTGAAGTAATTTGAATTTTCAATAATTAAAAAACCCCCATACTTTCCTCAGCAGATGGAGAAATGTTGCAAAGTGGGTATTTGCCTCTCTGTTTCTGTAAGCTCCTTCAGCGTGGGCTGCGTGGGACAAGTTCAAGTTGGGTGAACAGTGCTACAAGTGGGTGGATTTTGGGCTATCCCTGCTCAGTAGAGCCCATGAACTCTGAATCAGGCATAACCTTCAATGAACAATACTGGATAACAACTGAGAAAGCAGCACTGGGATGGTGTGTGAAGAGAAGAGGCAGCAAAGGAGCATATTGTGTCCAGGGAGATCCCTCAGGAAAGCTGTGTGGGTCCTGTTTCACTGCTGCCTTCAGTGTGACTGCATCCAGACACTCCAAGTGGAATGGGACCAAACCTCCACTCTGCCCGTGCTGCGAGTGTCTGTGTGGCAGATCTAACCTGGCATCTGATCTCAAGAGCCAGGGCCACATACCTGCTCTGCTTTGGTGGAGGGTTGCAATTGTGTGATGGAAGAACTCGCCGCAGAGCAGTTCCAGAGCAATCTGTGTGTATCTTTTGACCAGAAGGGATTGTGTTCTGATTTATGTTGTGGGAATAGAAGTGGAATTTGAGAGGAAACAGGCAGGAGAAAGGAGTAGAAAGTATATAGGAAACCTTTAACAAAAAGTAAAAGGCAGCCAAAGAAACAAACACCTTCAAGTGTCCTGAACATACTTGAGCTCATCACCTCCATCCTCTGCTAAGACTGACCTTGTTGAAATTGGTATGGAATTCCCACTGACTTCAGCAGAACCAGGGTTTCCACTTCAGAAATTGCAGTAAAAATTTCTCCCAGCTACCTGCACCCCAATAAAACCGAGAGCAATGCAAGCAGGATTTTGTTGACATTTTTAAACCCTTGTTTCTCAGGCAGGACTCTATGTAAGACTGGTGTTTGCTTCTCCTGTGTTGTTGCACAGCTCCCTGCTAGGAGCTGAGGTAGGTAGTGCTGCTGGGAGGGCTAGAAAAGAGTGCCCCCAGGGCTGCCAGGCCATCCAGCTGGGTCGTTTGAGCTCCTACACTGCAAAGAGAACCCAGTTACACTGTTGGGTTATTAGAGGCATTAGCAATTTTTGTGTTCTTAACCAGTATGCTTGTCTGCTCATCAGCAATAATAAATTCAAAGGAAATCCTGAAGGAGTGATCCATACTCTACCTGTCTCTCGGAAAGTCTTAGGTTTGCAGCAAGTTCAGACTTCCTCCTGATTGTAATGTATCTGTTGTAATGAAACTCCTTCTCTAATTCTAATCTCTGATGATCTGTGTAAACCACTCGGTACTTCTCTCTTGTTCTTGTTTTACCTGTTTTGAAAGAAGAACACATTGCTTCAAAGTAGAATTTTTTAACTTTAGTCACACAGAATATCTGGCTTTACATTTGAAAATAAGTTTGGGGGTATTTTAGGCCTGATTCTGTATGCACTTACCCAGAGTAACTCCCTTGACTCAGTCTTGATTTACAACACAAGAGGTTCCTACCATCACATCTGGGGTTTGATCCTTAGTAAATAGATGACAGACTGCTCCTCATATTCCTTATCACCCTCGTGTTATCATTTGGGAAAGGGAAGATGTTCTTGTTAAGAGCAAGGAGCCAGGAGACCTGGGTTCTGTTCCCAACTCTGATGCAAGCTTCCTGCCTGCTGTTGAATTGCTCTTGTATCTCTGTCCCTAAAGCTGATCCACTGCTACGTGCTTCAGAGGGAAATTGTGAAAGATATTCCCCTGCCTAGAAAATGTTGAGGACTTCCCAAGTCCCTCACTTCTTGTTACTGAAAAAAATAACACAATACTGTGATTGCTAGTGCAATTTGGAGGTGGTGTTTTCCCCTCGAGTCTGGCACAGTCTATCCACAGCTTGATAACAGCACAGGGAGCAGTGACATGGCTTTTCAGAGGACAGTTAATGAAACACCCCAAGCAGTAGTGCTTCACAAAGGGCTCTGAGCGCTGGGAGACCCGGAGCAGCTGTGCCTCTGCAGGCAGCACTGCTGCCCCCTCGCAGCTCTGGCTCCAGCTGAAGGGAGCAGACCCGGCTCAGCAGCATCCGAGTCGTTAAAAGGCAATTCCAAACCACAGGAGCCAGTGAACACAGATGCAAGGGGATGAAATTTTATGGATTCCATGCAGGATGATAACAGAGGACAGAATGTGTTGGCTGCATTGAAAGAGAATTGAGAAGGGGAAGGGCTGCTGCTGCTTTCTTTCTCAGCCACTGTTCCTGTGGTGTTGCTGTTCATTTTAGGCAATCAACAGAGATCAACACTTGCTCAAAACCCAGGCCCCTGAGCCCCAGCCAAAGCTTCCTCCCTGTCTGAGACTGAATCATTGTGTCAGCATGTTCACCAACTACAGACTAGGCCTTTTTTTGGTGCTTCCTTGTCTATGTTTATATGGACATTTCCTCAGATGTACATATTTAGACTGTAAATTATGTGGGACAAAATGTATTTTTAGGTGGGTTTTAATTTTGGTCAGTGTGTTCCACTGTAGTACTGTACATCAGGAATCTTGGTGTCCTTAGTGGTCACTACAGTGGGACAGCCTCTTTGGATGCAGGTTCTCTTAAATGATGAATACAACTTGAAGCATGTTGTGCTTTTCTGCCTGTAACAGTCTGATAGTGCTGCAGCTGCAGCTCAGCTTCATGCAACAGCTCATCTTTGCTTAGAGATCTTTTTCTGGAAAGACTGTGTGGACACCCAACTCCTCAAAAACCAGGTTCCTCAGATTCACAATATTGCACCACTAGTAATAGCAGTTAAATGGAGAGGACTGAGATATTTTCAGGCATTTTGTTGGTAAAACGTGAGTCTCTGAGCAGATCACCATAGCCCCTAGCAACCAGCTTCCCCCCTGCAGGAGAGAGGAGCTGGAGCTTTCATCTATGGGTGGTGCCAAAGGCCTCATTTCTCCCCAGCCCCTCCTTCCAACTCCCCTTGCTTTTGAAGTTTGAGTAGCACCCAAAGATCAGAATTCAGAACTAAAGCAGAAAGCTGAAGTACTTTAATTCATTATCTGATTTCATGGGCTAATGTATTTTCCCCCATCTGTGGAAGGAGAAGTGGTATCTCTTTGTTTTAATAAAGTGAACATTGCCTTCTCCTTGCTGTGTACACTGTATGGGAAGGGCTTGAGTGCCATAGCACTTTTTGCCTCTTCCAGCATCTGCCAGTCAGTACTTAGCCACTTCTAAGGCTTTTCTGGCTCACCAAAGTATTGTTTGCATGAGAAGGATCTCCAGGCTCTGATCTCTTTTGTCCTGTTGAGGTAGATCCTAGATAGTGAGTTGTTTAGCACTGGAAGTCCTGGTCAGTGTGCTGCTGTAAACAAACATTGTTCCACCTCTGCTTCTGGATAATAACTGCTTCACCCCA
>NW_008633134.1:38603-64403 GCF_000691845.1 Merops nubicus | reverse complement strand
CGACAGGGGTTCTCTAGGACTCTTCCAGGCTTGTAGAGCAAGGTCTACCTCAGTCTGATCCTTCAGCTTCCATGCTCTGTGGTGTTCAACGCTGGGAAAGCACTATGCAGGAAGGAGGAGTTTATAGTGGCATTTTCCAACTGTCTTGAGGCCATCGGCCTGTTTACTTGGAAAATTTCACTAGGGAAAGGAGGGGTGTGTGTGTGTGTTCCTTATGTTGGGGTTCCTACCCAATCCCTCCAGCCAAGCCAGCTTTGTCTCAGCTCTGTTAGCTGCCCTGTGAGGGTTCTGCTGTGCTGTGCTTGGCAGGGGTGGTGGCTGTGTAGGACTTCTCATTTCACTGACCTTTCTGTCCTTGCAAAACTGTAGTGAAAGCAGGATTAGCCCAATTAGGTTTACAGTGATAATCAAGTGAAAAGTGCTGTTAATTTTACAACATTATGGTACGAATTTTAGAGTGTCTCAAGAACAGCAGTTCTTCAGTTCAGTCCACAGAGATGCTAGGACATTTGTTTGCATTCATTCCAAGTGTAAATTGTTTGTTTAACATATGGTCACCTGTGGTGCTTTAATGCCTCGCTGGATATTTTTAAACTTTTGATCTCTCCAGCCGGTGGTTTGGGGTCATTCTATGGGACAAAATGTTTAAAATGTTTCCTTAGGCTCCTTTGTGGTGTTAAGATGGAGTACACAAAAGAGCAACAAGGTGATCTTATCTGGAGCTCTATTCTCATTCAGAAGCCATGGACAAATATCAAATGTTCTTCTGTTGCCAAAACAATGTGGTAAACTTCAAGATAAACCTTCCTGTTTCTGGTTTTTAGTGCTTAAACCCTTATTATCTGATTAGGAGAGGGCTGTGTGTTTTGCTCTTTAAACTGTATGTGGAAAACAGAACTTTCTCCCCTAAAAACTTTTGGTTTTGCATGAGTAGCTTTCAGTTTATTTTTAGTAGGATTGATAATATCTGGTTTCTTTTTGAAGGGAGATTGGAAGTTTTCACATCTCATTTCTTTCTTTAAAGTAAGTTAAGAGAATAATTAAAAAAGTAGAAAAGCAAAAGGAGAACATTTCCTTCCTAAAAGTCACCAACAATCTGAGAAAAATTCTCTGTGATCTGTCACATAACTCTCATCTTTAATAATTTGATTATTTTGTGTGTCTGTAATGCTCTCTGTGAGAGACACCAGACAATGAGACCTGCCAGAGTCTTCTGGGAGGACACTTCTAGTCCTGGCAGTCGAGTTTTAGTGTTGGGCCTTTACCCAGCCTCTCACTGATGTCAGTGAGAGTCTTCCTAAGGCCTTTGTTGGATGCTGGGTTGGAATTAGTCTGCCTATGGCATTTCCTTTCAAAGGCAAAGTACACTTTTATTTGCCAAAGTTAACAAACAGCAGCAACAAACCCTATCGCTAAACAGTTTGGGAGTTTAGCCTCTAACTTCCATCTGGTAGATGGAGTAGATCCACTCTGCTGCAGTCTGAGCCTTCTACTGGTTTTATTCAGTGGTGCATTTTATTTCAGGGAGTATACCCTGAGTAAAATTTGAGGGAGGACTAACGGATTCACCCCAGAGACAGCAGAAAGATTTTCTTCTCTGCTCAGACTTCTTCAGGACGTAATGGCAGAAAGTTATCATGCAGTGATAAAAGTAAATATTTTAATGCAATTCTTTAGTCAAATCCTCCCTATTTTACTCAGGTGAGTGAAATTATCAACATTTAGCTTTCTACAATCTTAATTAATCTTCTGTTAGTGACAGATGATCCTGTTAATCAGCAGTGTAGTGTCAGTTTATTGGAAATGTGTCCTATCACAGACAGTTCTGCTGTGGAATTGCCAGTGGTTGGAGAGGTCGTTAGTAGCTGGGTGGAAGGAAAATGAAACAAAAGAGCTTTGAAGCAACTACCTTTGCAGTACGACTGCCTTTGTGTTGGGGGAGTGGATTTCCTGGTTTTAATGAGCTGTCTAGGAACAGCCAGCTTTGTCAAAAGCCTGTTTTGCAGAGTGACTATTGAAGAGTGGCTTTAGAGCACCAAGAAATAAGACATTGCAGACTCAGAAAACTGTTCCTGAGATACACTTAAACGATCCTGTCCTATCACAACCACTCCAGCAATATTTGTAACTAGCCAAGTTTTGCGTTGGGGGAAGGGAACAGCTTTCCTATTGGTCATAAAATTCACAAGGTATTTCTTCTGAAGACAATAAAGCTGGGAGAAGGCCTCTTTATTTGCTGTGAAAATCATCACCCTTTCCGGCAATATAACTCCTGAAGAAAAGAGGGAGAAGGAAGAGACAAGACTGCATATCAAAGCAAAGTGAAGTGTTAAAAGGGTCTGTTGCCTCAATATGACAGATAGGCCTCAAAACCTCAGACAATGTAGCCCAGGAAAGGAAAAAAAAAACCCACCCAACCAAAAAAACAACAAACCACCATCGGACCTCACAACTAGTTTACAAAGCAAAATAAATTAGCATTAGAACTAGCCCTTGCTCCTTTTTCACTGCCTCCTCTCTTAACTTTTCAGGAGTATTCTTCATCTACTGAAACTGGCATCATTCATAAAATCCAGGAGCTGCCTAATTTGGAAGGTGTCATAGTACAGAATATGGTCAGATTACTGTTAGATTATTTGCAGAGCATTGTAATCCAGATTCTGTAGTTTAATGTTGTTTCAGAGGAAGTTAAGGCCTGTGCTTGATGACTGGAAGTTAGCTTAAGTCAGGTTGAAACAGCTTTCTGGCCTGAAGATCTCAGTTCAGCTCTGCATCTTTATGTTAGTTCAGTATTAAGAGAAGATTAGTGTTAGTTTTTGAGCTTATAAAGCTACAGCCTGTCACAGATCAGGCCCCAGAGTGTTGATCTGGGACTGTCTCTAGCTATTTATGCACTTTAAAAGCGTAGGAAAAGAAAGGGACAAATTCTCCGTAGTGTGATTTCACTGACTTAGTTGAAGTTGTGAAGCAAAAGTCATTTGCAATAAGTCCTGGAGATGGATGTCATTATTCATTATTGCAAAGCTGGATGCGTAAAAGTTTGTGAAACATGGTGAAATTTCAAGTTTGTATTTTCTCCTAGGCCTTGATCATTTGTTCTTACACATGTTCAGATGGCTCACACTGGAAAGAACAGAAAATGATCATGAATTGGGACCTTTTAACAAACTTGAACAATTTTCCCAGCTGTTCTGTTGACTTCTATTTAAAATGTTAATATTTTCCATTTTACATGTGTTCTGCTGTTCTGTAGTAAAGCTCATTGGCTAACTTCTGTCCTTCACTTTGCTAGATTAAACTTTTCTATTCATCTTCATCATAGAGAACTAACTGAATCCAAAGCAGAGTCATTTTTATCACCTTTAAACACTAATTAAACTAATTTTAAACACTGCCAAACTAAACAAGTCACTAAAGGTGACTTGTGTGGATTTGGTTTGGCAGAAGGACCCAGCCTGCAGAAAGTGTGGGTGGATTTCTAAGTGGCAAGATCAGGGGAAATCCCAGTGCCAATGACTCTATTGATTTAAAAAGCAAGGGATGAGCTGTTTTTTTTCCCCCAAGTGTTGTACTTTTTCTGGCCATTCAGCACTTTGCAGGAATGGCTTCTGAAGAGGCTTGTTTTTCTTCCTCAGGTTTGAGGGCTATGAAGACTAGATGCTGTATGTGTACAGTGCCTTTGGCAATGATGCAGCCAGCACCTGTCATCATTATCACCACAAAAAAACCTGTCCTTGTGTCCTCAGAGTAAATTTTTATTGAACAGGAATGACAGTAGAGTTGTCATCTACAGGAAGAGTCTCTGCTCATCATTATTTACCTGTGTTTCAAAACTTGTTCCCTCCCCATTTCATGGTAATGCAAGTGCAGATCTGGAGATGCCCTTTCGGCTTTGTGAGCAAATTCCCATTGCTGCTGGGACTGCCTGGCAGTTAACTCTGCAAACTCACTCTTCTGGGCACAGTTTTACTACAGATGTGTGTTGTTTTCTCACAGAGGCAGAAAATAAAGCCAGCTCCTCTGTGAGGGATCATACACCTCCAGAGGAGGTTTGTAACTTGGGCTGAGGTGGTTTCATTCTACTTGCCATCAAAGTATTTGCCCGTGGTTATGTTGTGTGTGTGTAGAATTGCCACCTCAGCTCTCTAGCTGTCGTGGCTTTGTTCTCTTCTCTGTTCCCTTCACTCATCTGGGCTTTGCTTGCCCTTTCAGAGTTTTAGGAGAGGGGATGGGAATAGAACAAGGGTTAGAGAAGGGGCTTTTTCAATCTGTGCTCTTAGTTGAAAACAGTAAGTAGCCAATGTTTCCTCCTTCAAGTGTTCTAAGGCAGAACACACTTGCTTTCTCCTGTATCCTGCACACCCTCAAGCATGCAGTGACTAGGCATGGGATCCTACTGCACTGCATTTAGGTTCAATCCCAATCCCACCACTGCCAAAGCTGCAGAGAGAGACATTCAAACATCCTTCAGCCAGAGAGGGTGATGGATGAAAACCTTGGTAGGGCTTTTCTGCAGGAAGTGCAGTCCAGTAACACTAAACCAGGATGATAGTCTCACATTAAACACTGAGATCTTCCTGTGGTTTCAAGTAGCATAACCTCACAGAATTCACTTAACACGAGTTGAAGACATGGTTTTACAGTGGGTGGTGTTGTTTTTAAATGGATGGAGTAAGACCTGAAATAATCTCTGCTTTTGTTTCAGGTTAGTTGTGTAGATCACTGTATCAAAAGACATGGAGGGCATGAGGCAGTGGTAGAAATTTCAGTAGTGTGGGTTTTTTTTTTGTCATCTCTTAGGTCATGAAGCCACAAAGCACCAACAAGACAAGCTGAACATGAAATCTGTGGAGATGGAAATGTCATTGATTCTGGGCCCTGTTTCTGTAGCTGTTACAAGCCAGACTACTCAGTGTAAGTAAACCTTTGGCAGGAATCTCTCCTGATCTTAAAGGCATAAGATGACAGGAACATTCCTTGCACGTTTTGCAGAGAGGTAATGCTCAGTGCAGCTTTAAAAAGCAATGGGTGAAGACAATGCTGAGGGGTTTGATTGTGATCCAGCAGACAGCCCTGGCACTTGCCCTCAGCCTGCTCACACATTTGGAGTCCCTTGCAACACTTGCATGCTCAGAACCAAACTCACTTAAGTGCATTGCTAGATCTGACATTGCAGTTAAATTTAAAAAAGAAAAATAATTCATTTTTGGAAAATGGGGAAAACTGAAAGTGCCCTTGAGTTTAAACAGAGGATAAAAAGTGAATGAAGAGGAAAGGAACTAACTCAAACAAATCAGGTCTATTGGCACTGAGCATTCCTGGCCTAGCAAAATAAATAAGAGGGGAAGAAGCAGCAGGAGAATTACTTCTCTGGATTTTTCCCTAAAACACAACCCAGTCCCTATTTAAGTGGATGGCAAGGGCCCCACTAACTTCAGAGGGCCTTACACTGCTCTATGGGCATCTGAGAGGATATGCTCCTATGACACTGATCAATTCCTGAGATGAAGATGTTATGATATGATATCTGATATGGAGAGACTCCCAGCACCCTCTGTGAGTGATCTGACCCTTGCAGGCTTGAAATTTGGAAATCAGAAAGCATGTTTCTTAAGCAGACAGAATGTGGTATTGTCTGTTCTTTCTGCCTATCTATTTGTCTGTCAGTCTGTCTCACAGTGTTCCCACTATAAAAGGGGCAGCACAGATCAAAGCAGGTCTTTCCCTTAGGAGCAAAAGGCACGTGGGCAAAGGAGAGATGAGAAGTAGTGGGGTTTGAGCAAGTGTTCTGCCATCTGTAATGTACAGTTTGTGAGCAGTTTCATTGCCCTTGTAAGGGCTGCTCAAAAGTAAGCTGTAAGTTTTTCTAAGACAATCCCTCTTTTATTTTCTCTTGGATAGTATTCAGTGAAGAATGTACAGTTTGTGAGCAGTTTCATTGCCCTTGTAAGGGCTGCTCAAAAGTAAGCTGTAAGTTTTTCCAAGACCAAGAAAAAATAAGAGAGGGCTGGATAGTATTAAGTGAAGAACAAATATGATTTAAAAACCCCAGATTTCCCCCCGCCAAATTATTTACCCAGAGTAACAAACTACTCTCATCGCCCTGTTGAATTCTAGACACTCTCTGTGCTCAGCAGGAGTGAGGATGACTAGCTGTCCATATAAATTAGGTACTTTATTTTAATACAGACAATATTTTTTATATATAGTGGCTTTCATGCTTGTTAATCAGAGCCCAATTCAGTACTTGTTTTGGAAAGTATTACAGGCACTGTCCATATAAATTAGGTACTTTATTTTAATACAGACAATATTTTTTATATATAGTGGCTTTCATTTTTCTAAAGTATGTTGTAAGTAATTGCTTGTTAATCAGAGCCAAATTCAGTACTTGTTTTGGAAAGTATTTACAGGCATGTGTGGAGCTGGGGCAGGAGGAAGGACTGAAAGGAAAGGAGCCTTCCTGGGATGTAACATTGGAGCAGTGTGAGCATCTTTTTAGGGGAAGGAGTGAGCAGCCTTAATTTCTGCTGATCTCAGGGCATGGCAAAGCTGCTCAGCACCTCAGAGGATCAAATGCTGCTCTGTAGTGGATTGTGCCTCTGTTCCTTTCAGGCAGTTTTCCCTCTTTTTGTTTCCTTCTCCCCTTTGTTGTTTCATATTTCTTTTTCTACTCACACAAGGTACAGATTTTTGGTTTAGGGCTGCTCAGTATTTATATTTTTCCTATTATTCCTCATCACAACCAAACAGAACCTTTTCCTCATGGTTCATGACTTATTTTTACGGGTTAAATACAATTGAAGAGTTGTTTTGTACTCACTATTATGCATCAGAGACTGATCTGTGGCTGCATTAACTGCTTGTGCTACTGTGCACCCTCATATTCCTGCACATTCTGAGAGCTACTACTGCAAAGTGAAGCAAGTCTTCCCTTATTTCTGGAGTTAGAGCATTGACTCAGTTTGACTAATCCCATTTCTTTTCAGTGTTCTGAGTTTAGAGAGGTTGTTTCTAATGCAAAGCCTTATTTCCAACCCCCTTACTGTGTATCTTGAACTTTTCATATGTCCTCCAAAACGTGCAGAAAATAAAGTACAGGTGGTGGTGAAATACAATATTTTCATCATGATTTCATTCTGCAGACCTACTGCTTCATTACAAGCTATAGGACACCTATTAAAAGCAATTATTTGATATAATAATTTTTTTAACATATCTGAAGTGAAAATACTTCAGTGCCAAAGGACACTGCTCTTCATTTTCCTCAGCATGAAAGGTCAAGCAAGAAATGTAAGAAACAGCCCATCAAAACCATCATCCAATAATCAAAACAGTGCTTCACTGTTAGCAAGAGAATCCTTCAGAGCATTTAGGATCTTTCATTTTTCAACTGTACACTTGCCTCTAAACAGGGAACCTGGCCTAAAACTGCAAGCACATAAAACCCAGTAAACTCTCTTCTCAGCACAAAGTGCCCTCCTACCTGTGGAGGTGGATTGCACCGTTTTCCTCATCCATTCGTAAGAGCTGTGCCTTTGGCTGTTGGGAGAGATTTGCTGTGCATTAATTGTGTCTGCAGGAGGTAACCCCCCAGCTCCAGCGGGATGGAGGGGGCTGTAGACCTGTCCGGGCGAGGAGCCGTTGAGCTGAGCAGCAGCCACCGTGCTGGAAGGTCCTGGGCCGTACGCGCTCCAGTCCTCCCGCGGGGGGCCGTAGGGAGACCCCCAGGTCCCCGCGGGCGGCCCCTGGCTCTCCAGGCTTGGCACGGGGTGGTATCCCATGTAGTCCGAGTAGGGTGGAGCAGACACAAAGTTTTGCACCGGCAGGTTGTTGCTGCTGCACCTTGCAGATCCTGGATACATGCTGGTTTCTTTATCCAAAAGGTAACTCACGTACATGATGCTCACAGCCTGGCTTTGTCTTGCTGGGACATCCTGCTCCTTGCAGGGTTTGTTTGATCTCTCTTCCCCTCCTCTTTCTTTCTCTCTCTTTTCTAGCCCTGCCTGGCTCTATAAATGACTCAGGCTAGCCCTGATGTCCCTTTACTACACATGATTAACAATGGTTTTACCAGGTGCTGGTGGTAACAGTTTACTAAGGTCCTGCCTGATGTCACAGATAACTGCCTGCCCCAAAATTACATTTGCATTCAAATGAAGGGCTGCCCATGCAGGCAACCCCACCTTGCTGCTAGCTCTGGTGCTTCCTTTCTCACCCAACCCTCACGTATCACCATCCCCATTCTATACTTTTTGAGTGTGGTTTGAAATCTCATGGTCTGGAAGCAGAGTTGCATACACAGTTAACCAAGAGCTGTTCAGGCACTAGAAGCAGCATTTTTCTGGAGCTATCATGTCAGAATCTAACTTCAGCCAGTAGGTTCTAGATAGTTAAAGCCTGGGATCTGCTAGTTGTAGGCTGGGTTTTATTTTTTTTTGTTAGAATGTGCTATATTATTGTTTTAATCTGAAAGCAAAGCACCAGTTCAGTCTGTAACTGCAGCTCTTACATAGTTTCTTACATGAGCACTCTTGGCTTCAGCTCCTAGTCCACGTGGGAGAGCACTTGGAAACCACAGTAATGTGGCTGATTTTAACATTACAAAGGCTATACAAGAAGTCTCGTAGTCGTTTTGAGCATTTGTTCATACCAATAGTCTTGTTGATGTTAGGAAGCCTATTCATGAGCTGGCTGCTTGCCACGGTGATTGAAGTTTCTCTTTTCTAACTTACAATGTTAACAGAAAGCGAATCTGTTATGGAGAGAATGCAAAATTTGTCACTTTCCATGTGCTCATGTCTTGTTTGTGATATTGAAATGAGTGGTGGTTCCCCTAAAGGGTTTTCAGTCCTCCTCGCTGTGCTTGTTCACAATAAGTAACACCTTTTCTTAGGACTATAAGAAAAAATCATGGCTTTTTAACTCAAAAAAAAGAAGTTTCCCAACTTTCAGGAGCAATCCTATGCATGTAAGTAACAAATTCCTATGAGATTATCCATAAACAGGAGCAAGGAGAGAAAGTGTGGATCTCTTTTTTTTTTTAATGAGATAGATACCTTAGCACTGTCTCTTAATGAGAATTTGCTCTGTTTTTATTCCTGTTCCTTTAATGATGTGATACTCAATTGCACCTTTATTAATGAACCAACTTGTTAAAAGGAATTTTGTTCCTTAAACAGGTGCAAAGTATAATGAGTTTTTTCTTTGTTCAGAGGTGTATTTTTTCTTTGAGAGTCTTTTGCACTTTAACACCATTTAAACTTACAGGTTCCTCCTGTGGCTTTCAGGAGGAAAGAATCACACCTGACAACACCAGTGGCTGCCTTTTGTGAGAGAGTGGTGGCCTTAGGCTCTCTTCACAGGAGGGGTGGTAGCTGTAGCTGTGGAAAACCCTTTTTTGACTCAAGGCTAGGTGGAGAAGCTCAGGGTACCTTCTCTGTGCATTTGGTAGGATCTTCCTACTGTGAACTTGGGTAAAAATGGTGTTGTTTTACTTCTGGTTTCCTGAGAGTTTTTGGAGGATGATGCTTTGCCAGCATAGCTGTTGAAAGGTATTTTAAAGATTATTAGGTGGGGGAAAGTTGGCAGAAACTCCTGCTTGCATATGTGAGCTTCTTCAGTTGCAATTTACACATCTGTGAGAGCTGGCCATTCAAAATGCCCAAGAATAGCTGCTGCTGTAGACTCCTCAAGTCTAGGAAAGTCAGTAATCAGCATGTCATGTATCTGAGCAGCTTCATTCTCTCCTGTCAGCAAAATAAACCACAGTGGTGTAATTATGAATTGAGTGTCTCTGTGCAGCCTGTGTCTGGAGTTACCAGTGAAGTGGGATTTAAATGTAGCATGATCTGTAGATACCTTTCTATTTTGTTTGTTAAACTAGAGTCTTTCACTCCCTTTCTCAGTCATTTAGAACAGTGTGCTTGCTTGGCAGCTCTCAAGTTCAGACTGTATTGAAATAGTTGCACAGAAAGAGTCTTTACAACTTTTTTGTTGTAACTTGATTTCAATTTCCTTTCCTCCTCTTCCAAACTGTTGAAGGCTCATCCTTTTAGGCACCTCTGTACCTCTCCTGGATGCAGGTGTACCAATAAATCAGGCAGAGGAAGAAGCAGCATTTGCTCATTTACAGAAGCATTAGCTGTAGCCCTCCAGCTCTCAGGAAAAATGTTCTAATGATGCTCACTTGACACAACTTTTCCTGCAGGCCTCAGCTGCCTAACACACCAGCAGCACAAACCCCTGCAGAGGGGCTGGGTGGTGCTGCACGGTTTGGATCCTGATCTGCCCGTGCTCAGGAATGCTGGAGACAGCCAGACTGTGTTCATGTTTATATGGTTCTCAAACACAAAGCACAAAAGGATTTGGGTTTGAGTTGCCTTTCCTACTTGTTAGCAAGAGTCTGTATTAGTAGCAGGTGTCCTCTTCATACAATGTTCAGGATTTGTTGTTGTCTTTGTACATCCTTCTAGGGAAAAGAATTCAGTGGGTACATCTGCAACTTGTTTGTACACAGCACTGCATGTGTACAGTATTAGGAGCTACTTATTTTGGTGAATAAAGCTTAAAGTCTGTCAGAATGCACAAATTCAGTGCATTCATAGGTGAAAAATTTCCCACTTCACACAGGCATTGGGTAGGTAGCTAGTGGCATGTGGGATGCCCAGGGCTTTTGTGTATGCTGGTACTACAGCCAACAAAGTTCAGAATTTGGAACTAAATTGTAGATCTCAAAGTGAAAGAAGTTTTGGTTCAAGATTTTAGCCTATTTTAAATAAAATTGCTAAAATATTTGGAATTCCAAACTCCTCCTTTCTAACTTGGTGAAATTAAGAACTCACATCTTACTACTTACATAATTTATAATAATAACCTTATTAATAATCCTTCACTGACAATTCTGCATTTCATTTGGCTGTTTTGAGGAAAGCTCTCTGCAAACATTTTGGTTTGAAGCATTCTGCTTTGACATGCAGGAATGGTAGTGGCCCAGTAGAAGAGAGGTCCCTCCAGAGCAGAAGCTTGGGGTAACAAGGCAGGAATCTGTCTCTCATGGGTGTGTTTTCCTTATAACTACAGGATACAGTAATTTCAACCTTTACTACCCTACTTGTCTCTGCCTGACTGTGATGTAGCAAAGAAAAAGGGGAGATTCTGATCTGAAGAGCTGAACTGGGTGACAACTGCCCTTCTGTGAGAGGTCACCAGTTGCACTGGCTGGAGGGGTGTGCTGGAAATGGCTTTGGTTTTTATGAGCAGATATTCCAGAGCAGATAATGGGTCTGATTTACAAAGGCTGAACTGAAAAACAATAAACAGCATCCAAATTCATAACGCATGTTTTACTAACAGTCTTTCATCATTCTTTTGGGAGCAGCAGCATAAGGCTAAAAAAGCAATTATGATGGAATTAATTGCTTTGTAAAAATATTATTCTGCCTTCTTAATAGCATCTATTATGGGATAATAAATCCCAACCTTTTACCAATATGAAATGAGATTTCTCTAGGTTGATTTCTGCAGAGACCCAGTCCAAAATCTTCAAGATCTAACAGATATTGTGACGGTTTTGTGTTCTGGGCTCACAGAAGATGAAGGCAAATGAGACATTGTCCTGAATTCTCAAGAGAGGAAAGAACTTTATGGTTTTGAGATGAGCCTAAACCACCCTCACCTGATGGCCTCTCTGTGGCAGGTTTTCCCAGATCAAAATTTGAGTAGTGTCTGTGTTCTCTCCTCCTGTGAGGCAATGGGGACAGCTAGTGGTCAGCTCGCTGAATGGCAAGAGGCGTTTCGAGGAAATTTTTCAGCGATCCTATTCAGATTTCAGAGTTCTCTTTTCCACATGGGGCAGGAGTGCCTGAAGTGACATGAGTTGTATCTGTCCCATGCCCAGCTAGCTGCAGGAAGCAGCTAGTGAAGAGTCCTGGCTTGGAAACTCCAAAAGTAAAATCTGGAATAACCAAAATTCCATCAGGCTTGGAATTTTGGTTATGTTGCTGGGATTTTTGCCATGCTCTTTAATGAACTGTAACCTCTGTCTTCTGAAACCTGAAGCAATACTATGATGGAACACACCAGGCTTCCTAAAGTCAACTTCTGCAAGTGATTTTCTGTTTAACAGAGTGCTCAAAGGTCTGAGCTGTGACAGGGCTGGGCTCTCTTACACCAACACGTTGCCCCTCGTGATCTAACGTGGCACCCAGTGAGGGTGCTGGTGTTTCACACCTACTCCACACTAGTAGAAGTGTGGGGACATCACTAGGACACTGACCATGAGGAAGAAAGAGCAGGACTCTAGTATTCTAACCTTGTATTGTTGAAGGAGTAGCTATGTTTCTAATGTATTTTCTTTGTTAATTGGTGTATATGCTCTTAAATTTGCTGATGCCATTGCTCTGGGTCAAAAGAGAACTGACTTCAGAGTAGATGGTAGGATGTCAAAGTAAGGCAGAATGAACACCAGGAGAGATGATTCTCAGGGCCACTGGTTTGTTCAGTTACTCTGGGCTACTCTGATAACGTGTGTTCCATAACAATCTGCAAAACAGAAGTAACACTCATGCCCTCATGTGATAGAATTTAATAAATGCCACAGAAGAGATCCTGTTTGAGGAGTGCAAGGCATGAATTCTTCCCTTCAGCACTTGTGAAATGAATTAGCTACCACACACTGACCTGTGTTTAGCCTTCAGGATGGTTGAAATAAATGTCTGGCTCATAAGGACACTGCAAATGTTGCTAGTTCTGAAAAGAATCTCTCTTTTTCCTCAGCCCCGTTATTTTCAGGATGCTCGGTGCTCGCAGTGGGCTGGATCTCCTCGGGCTGTGTGAGTCAGCCACTTACGCAATGTGCCTCTTGGAGCCTGACCTGCCAGCCCTGCCCGGCTCGGGAAGGGACCAGAGGGGGCTGCTCTGCTCAGCGAGCCTGCCAGAGCAAAGCCCAGACAGCTCCGCAGTCCCTGTCCCTGCCTCGCTCTGCTCCCAGCCGCTGCCAAACACCCCACGCAGTGCCAGGAGCACACGTGGTAGGAGCCGTGGCCAGCCCAGTGAAGTAAAACACAATCTGCCAGTCCAGTACCCTGCCTGCTTTTGTGTTCCACAGCCTATTTTTAACCTGCTTCTGCCGGTGGAAAGTCATATGTCTGCAGCTCTTGGGAATTTAGAAGAAAATAGGGTTATTTTTTAAGATATGGCAAAACTAAATGAGGGCTGCTAGATCCTGTCTGGTGAAATTCTTTTATCTTAGCTCATGATTTTGAGAGCTCTGTCAACACAGGTCTCTAGGAGCACATTCTGGTTTTTGTGCCACAGGCACTCGAAGGCAGTTAGCTGCTAACCACAGGCTGTATGTAGATTATTTTAATCGAATTCATAACTAGCATAAAGGTTTTGGTGGGTTTTTATTGTATTTTTGGTGTTGCTGCTGGAGCTCGGATGCTCCCCACCCCTTTAGTAGGGAGAATGTCCCTGGGTTCAACAGTGTCTCAGTGTAGGTGAGCTGGGTGATGTTACAGCTATGTTTCCTTTAGCTGTAGTCACTCATGAATTAAAAATGGTCACAGAAATAGCCTCTCATTAAAGTGGTGTTTTCCACTAGGTGGCACTTTCAATACACAGCCCAGCCAAAGCCTCGCTGGCTGATTAAGCACCCCTATTAACTGCTATTTAAATTTGTAGTTAGTAATTGACCAAGCTAAAAAAGGATCGACGGAGTGCTGCCTGCAGCAAGTTTCACAGCTCCTTTTAATACTAACATTGATTAAATTCCCGCCCCCAACTAAGTATAAAAGAGAATTAGCTCAGAAATTATCCCCTCTCCAAATCCCCACATCCAGCCTTCTCCACTGCCCCACCAGTCCCCCTGCAATAACCCGACTCATCCTTTATCTCCCTGGAAATTAAAGGCAATTGTGTTGTTTTAAAAAGCAAGCTCTATTTTCAGTTGCCAGATGCAACCAAAAGGAAGTACTGTTATATCTCCCTCCTGCTGGTAAACAGGAGTGGGCATCAGACATCACTGCTGTGCTCCATGCTTCTTCCACCCCTGAGCACCAAGCTCTGTGCCCATCACCACTCAGGGCTCTACTCAGAGTGGAGCACGAGGCTGGAATAGGCACAAATCAAACGGGCCAGTGAGCAAGGGCACAAGTGACAGGGGAAGTAAAGGCCAGAGAAATAAGTGACTTGGAGAAAAATGGGACTTGCAAAGGGAAAGCTGTGTAGGGACCTGAGGAGGATTCATTTTTATATTTAGAGAATAGTTGTTTGACCTTTCCTAATGTTTCGTTTCTGCTTTTGGAGCACTTTATAGTTGTTTGACCTTTCCTAATGTTTCTGCTTTTGGAGCACTTGACAAAAATAAATCTACCTAATGCCCTTTCCATACATGAGGCAGGTGACCAAAACCAAAATAAATCACAGAGTGTAGAACTTGCACTAAAGCTTTGCTCTCCAGCTCTTGTGGTTGCCAGTGCTGTTAGAACTCCTCAGGAGCTTCGAGAGAAAAATTGATGGAAACAGAAATTCTTGTTCTGTTTGTTTTGAGGGGAGTGAGTTGTGTCATCTGTTCAGGGTGGAATACAGGCAGGACCTAAGAATGAGAAGATCCTCAGTAAAGTGCTGTGATGTTCTCTGCCCAGACTGAAAGCTGTTGGGGAGCAGACAGAGGCATTGAAAAGCCTTTGAATATACATGCCCTTAACAGTGTTGTATTGACTGCTGTGGGCCTGGTGCTCATCACACATCAGTTTAATACCAATAAATTACTACTCACCACTACTGATCCTGCTCATTCTCCTAAATTTTTGAGTGTACAGCTATTTGGTGAGAGCAGAAAGGATAAAGATACTGAACAGCAGCTGAGGAAATGTAGATTCAGTCTTCAGCTCAGACCACAAGTTCAGCTTTGCTGTCGTCACTTTAATCCATTTAATTTATGGAGGTGCAATGGTGGATAGTTCAGGGGTACAATGATGAAATCCTGTTCTTCACCAGGAGTTACAAACACAGGAGCTCCAGTCACTGGGAGAACTGAACTGAATTGCATCTCTTCCAACAGCTCTTGTTAAGGACTCAAGTATGTTCTCGGCAGCTGAAGTATCTAAGTGATTTTGAGTATTGAGCTTGCACATGGTCTTCTGAGTGGTTTATAGGGTTCAAAATTATTCAGTAAACTCAAAAAGAACCTTTAAGCTATTTATGTTGACTGTGCCCTTTTGAGGGAAGCTTCTCTAAGTAGTAGGCTTGCAATTAGCATTGTTAAAAATTCATTACGAACCAGATGAGTTGATTAAAAATAAATCAAATACTTTTGGTTCACTTGTACTGGTTAGCTGAATGTATTTCTGCAAACCCCAGTATAAACTCCTGAGTTGGAAACACTCGAGTTGGGTGTTAAAAGCAAAACTTCCAATGTCACCCTGAAAGAAGCTCTGAAGTGTCTTATGTGGGAGGTTTGTGACTGTACAGCTGTTGCTTAAAGCTCACAGCAACTGCAGCATCGAAGCAAAAGACGTTTTCAAAAATAGAACTGTGTGGGTGCTGAAGCTGTTTATTTGGAAAGCCACTGTACCTGTCAGTGCCAGAGTGACCTTTCTGATTGTAGCCTCGATGTGCTAAAGAAGCTGCAGCTTGGAGGCCGTTCCTCAGGTCTGCTCCTCTGAGCTGGAGGGGAGTTCCACCAGCAGACAGAGTGGCAGATGCTTTCAGGAAGGGAAAATGCAGAGATGCTCCTCTCTGCTGTCTGCAAAAGGGGCCAGGTGGGAGTGGCTCTGGTTTTTGTACAAGGACAAATGGCATGTGCAATTTACTGCTGCAAGGTATTATTCAGAACAAAGAGCTCAGAAGGATTGGGATAAAGATGTGATAATTACATGAATCATAGGAAATAAAATGTTTAAAGAATCTCAGTCCTTGTGCTTCAAGGTACAGATTCACAGGGGGTAGTTTTCCAGAATTGTCTAGTGGGTGGTTTACTGGAGTTTTCTCTGAAGTATCTGAGTTTAGGTGCTGATTCTTTGCAAGAGAGTCTACTTCAATAAACACATCATGGCGTTTGTTTTGCATAACAATCCTTGTTTCCACTGGATCAGCTGTATAATAGTATTTAATATATTTTATAGCGCCTTGTATTCATGAAGATCAAAGTATTTTGCAGATATTTTCTATCTTTGTGCTGCTAGCAGCTGGGTAAGTATTTTTGCTCAAATCTAATCTGTTACACTGTCACTTCTGTGGCTGCTAAACTGAGCATGAGATAGTTTGGGGGTAGATGATTATCTGCGTAGATACTTCTATGAACTATTTATAAATCACTTGGCATAATTACATGGAGTGAGGGCATCTTGAGAATAGAGAGTCACAGCTAACAGTGTCTGTTTGCATGTTGGCTGAGCTTAATCCTCTAGTTATTTCCATAGCTAACCCTGGTGGAACACGGGATCATCTCCCAACCATCAACTAGGTTAGCTCATAATACTACTCGTAGGTACAAAATTAATATTCATTTTCTGTGGACTGAGAAACGAGGCAGAGAATTCATCTGGCAAGAAGTCAACAGCACAAGAACTTGAAATGCAACTGGAATATATCCCTTGAAGCAGAACCCTGTGTCTTACAGCCTGTGCCATTCCTTCTCCTCTTTTACCCTTGTTGAATTATCACAGAGCAAGTGCCCTGATGGGTGTGATGTGTTGAAGCAGTGCTGCTCTGATGAAGAAGTCAGTGGCAATGTCAGAACTTTTCCATTGTATGCCAACTTTGGTTTGCAAATAACCCTTTTGAAGAGACACTCAGTCAGTCCTAGCCTATGGATCCTAGAAAAATAACTAAAGAACCCTTCCAGTTTGGTGTTTTTTTTTAAAATTACTCCTTAGATGGCACAAGTGCTGAGTCCCTAAAAGATACAGGCAGTAAAATCAGAAGCAAATCTTCAGCAGTATAAATCTTCCCTCTGGCCTGTGGAGAGGAAGGCAGCTTCCCATCCAGCTCACTGGACTGGCCTTGAAAGTGGATGGGAGAGCAATTTACATGCAGAAATGCTAAATGAAGGTGAAAATTACATCAGTTTCTTCCCTTTTTTTCAGTCTTTGGAGCTGTTGACTGACACCTGAGTTTAGGTTTGGAAGATGCTGCCTGTGTATTAATGAGACACCGTAAAATAACCATGTAGTAGGTTCTGTCTTTTCTAGTGTGTCTGCCTGAAGTAGAAGCATAGAATCATTTAGGTTGGAAGGGACCTCCAAGATCATCCAGTCCAACCATTGAGCCATTAGGGCTCTAAAGTCCTCTGCTAAAACAGATCAGAATCTGTCAGGGCTGGAAGGGACCACAAGGATCCCCCAGTTCCAACCCCTCTGCCATGAGCAGGGACACCTCCCACTAGATCAGGCTGCCCAGAGCCTCCTCCAGCCTGGCCTTAAAGACCCCCAGGGATGGGGCCTCAACCCCCTCCCTGGGCA
The DNA here is from genome assembly GCF_000691845.1 of Merops nubicus. Lineage (NCBI taxonomy): Eukaryota > Metazoa > Chordata > Aves > Coraciiformes > Meropidae > Merops > Merops nubicus. Next base: position 46,938 of record NW_008633134.1, on the reverse strand, counting down.
ACCCATTCCAGGGTCTCACCACTCTCCTGGGGAAGAACTTCTTCCTCACATCCAGCCTGAATCTGCCCACTGCCAGCTGTGCCCCATTCCCCCTAGTCCTGTTGTTAAGTAATCCTTCCCTGCCTCAAAAGACTTCAAAATGAAACATTACAACTCCAACCAGGCAAAGTCCTGTGCCCAGTAAGGCAGAGACACCTTTAGGTTTTGAAACCAGCACAGCAGGGCTGCTGCCAGCGTGGCAGGAGATCAGAAGGCAGTGGGGGACTGAGCAGTGCTCAGCGCTGCTCTGGCAGATGTTCCTCCATGGCTGTACCCAGGGGATCTCCCCAACAGGGCTGAGCAGGATCACTGTGCCAGCACTCTTAGTTCTACACAGCCTTCAGCACCAAAAATGTTGTTAGGAGTGCCTGGATGTCTTAGTTCTCTGCCTGTCCTTAATGGACACTCTGAGCAGTGACCCATAAAGGGGGGAATGAAGAATCCTGTGGGGGCTGGACAGGAGGGATACAATAGGCTTTAAAATAGAGGTGATGTTTAAAAGTCACTATCACTACACTAGCAGAGCTTTTTTAAAAGCAAGCTTGGAGGCCACAGGAAAGACCTCTGGGTATCCTGCTGGCTTATTTTCCACTCAGGTGCTTATTGGTCTTGGCTTTGGCAGTGACAGAAAGAGGAAAATGTGTGCAGGTAATTGCTGTATGGTTGCTATGCAAATACCCAGATCCTTTCCCATATTGTTGTAGCATAAGGTATCAGTAATCTGCCTGTCAATGAACATGTGAGATTAAAAACCCCTTATCCACACAGGTAATCATTCTGATTTAGAGAACTGCTTAAGCCCAGGTACCTCTGACCCTTTTATGGATGTGTAAGTGTGGTGTTTGTCTCCAAAGGGTTAAGTACACCTTGTGTTGGATCCAAGAGCTTCCAAAGAGCTTTTGAATAAGCAGCATGAGTCTAATGTGCCATAAGCATTAGTTTTGGTTTTCATATGGGAAAATGAGGTGCTCAGATTTACCTGTGGTCACCCTGTGGGTCGGGAACAGAACCAAGACTTCCCAATGTGTGGATGCTGCTCTGCAGACTACCTGACTACATTTTCTCTTCTATTTTCTGCTCCCTTCAGTTTTTCAGATTTCCACAATTCTCAAGCATTCACCCCTCTGAGTCATATCCTAGTTGTTCTTCTCTCTAGAATTCCTCAGGACCCAGCTGTGACTATCACCCTGTAGCCTTATTTTGCATTTCTCAGACAAGTAGTATATTGTAGCTAGAATGGTTTTAGTTGTACACAGTATGTCAAAATGCCATTCTCATTGCAGCAGCAGCTCTCTGAGTCCTCACAGCTAGTCAGAGTGGAGCAGGGAGCTGCTTAGTGCCTGTTTATGACTGAAATAGCCTGGATAGATTGACCCTGAGGCACAGGTCACGCTTTCAAAATTCTTTTTCCTTTCATATTATAAATAACCATGTAGTTTTTTTATGTTCTTTATCTCTCAGTTAAAAAAGAATAGCAGCAGAGTTAGTGTGCTTGTGTTTGCAACCTTTGCTAGCAATCTCTGTGTCTTTTCAGTTACTGTAAAGATTGGGGGAGGGATTCTGATTAGTGGGTAAAAAAATTGTGGGTTTTGTTTTTTCCCTATCTAGTGCCATGTGAGCACAGAGTGATTGCTCAGAAGAGCATTAGGACAAATGGAGGATGATTGTTCTAGCTTTGTGCTAAAATTCAGCTGGTCTCTTTGATGTAAATGGGGGGGGGGGTTTAATTGACTAAAGTAAAAAAGCTCTTTCATTAACATCAAGGTTTTTGCTGTGCAGTCTTAATTCACATATTCTGATCCATGGGGCATTCTTGGATTTTTAAGCTGCAAACCTAACATGACTCCAGCAACAGATTGAGATGTTAAGGTGCAGTCTTAGCAATTATAATATGTTAATTAAATATAATATTAGAAGCTCAAATTAATAGACTCCTATGATAATGGCAATTGTTTCAATGACAATAATTCCTATCTTCTGTCTCTATCTTTGCTGTGTGAATATTCCTTCTTAACTGTCATGTTGGGTCTCCCTTTTGACTTCAAACTTAGGGAGTAGTGATGGGTTTGTTCAGCACTTAATATTTGTGGACTCCTAAGTCTGCCCAGGAACTTGGGAAACTCTTGTAATGTAATTTCTGCTCTGAAAAATGGAGCTAAATTCTGATAGTTAAGTTCAGATGAGCTGTGGCAGGTAAGATGCATCTGTAGCTGCCTTCTCACTACCTGCTCTATCCCACTGAAGAAGATTTCTGCCTTCCTTGCAGTCAGCTGAGCAGAACTGTGGGTGTACTGAGCAGGGACCAAACCAACCTGCCTGCCTCAAGTGGTATGAGGGAGCAGTGAGTTTATTTTATTTCCTTTTCAGTTCAGAGTGCTTGAAATGATGTAAGGAGTGTGCTGTGGTTTGGCCAGAGTGAGATTTTATGACCTAAAGCTCTGTGTGTGACATGAGTATGTATGGAGTGATGTGGAAGGTTATGAACATGCTGAGGGGCCTGGAGCATCTCTGTGCCCAGGTCAGGCTGAGAGCCCTGGGGCTGGTGAGCCTGGAGAAGAGAAGCCTCAGAGGGGATCTGATCAGTGCTGATCAGTATCTAAAGGACAGGGGGCAAGAGGCTGGGGCCAGACTCTGGTCAGTGGTGTCCAGGGACAGGACAAGGGGCAACGGGCACCAACAGGAACTCAGGAGGTTCCACCTGAATATGAGGAAAAACTTCTTTCTTTTGAGGGTGGCAGAGCCTGGAGCAGCTGCCCAGAGAGGCTGTGGAGTCTCCTGCTCTGGAGAGATCCCAAAACTGCCTGGATGTGACCCTCTCCCTTCCAGCATCCACCATGGTGTGACTCTGAAGGTGCAGCACCTGCTGGGGTGGCCATGGCAGACTTGGGCAGTGAGGAGACACCTGGACTTGACCTCATCTCATCCCTACTGCCCACAGAAAGAAGATACCAGAGTAAACTCTCCTTGGAGCTGCATCAGGATACATTTCAGGGTGACCAGATTGGTTCACTCCAAAGGAGCTTGGGATAAACTAACGTGTGTAGAAGGCGGTGTATAATCAGGGTACAATAACACAGGGTGAAGCAGGAAACTGAAGTAAATAGCTGATGGACAGCCTTAGGGCTGTCCAGAACATCTCAACAGGGTTGACAGATGTGACACAGACTCTGCAGAAGACTCGTGTTCCTCTGGAATGGGAGCTAGAGCATGAAGAGGTACCTCACAGTGTCTGTGATGGCAGCAGAGATGTTCAGGCAGCTGGGGCTCACTCAGAAAGTCATGAGCTGGACCTCACTCACTGTATAAGGCTAATGTGGAAGTTGCTTTGCCCATCAAAAACATAAAAAAAGTCTATTGAAATAAAAATTCAGGACCCTGTGTAGGAGATAACTGTACAGATCTGGAGCAAGCTCACTTATATCTGATGAAGATTCAAAGATCTTCTGCCTGGTGTAGTGCAGGGACCCTCTGTTTGCACTGCTCCTGCTACAGAGCAAGACAACAGGGTCTAGGCCATGGCTGGGGCTCATGCATGTTCCTGTCAGGGTGTTTTACTCCACTTCTGCAATATTGAAAGGGGCCTTTATACACAGTATGTAGGAACTTCCATGAAGAAAACCCCCCACATTTATATAATTATAATTATTTCTGTACTATCCGTTCCTTGATTATTGCTCCCAGTGTAACTCCCAAGTGTTTTTTCCTTTCATGACTGGGACTATTTCTTTATTTCTCTTAAGGTACAGGAAGGAGTACTTGAGGTCTCAGGCTCAGTATGTTCTGTCTTCTTTTTTTTCTCAAAGCTTTCCAACAGGATATCCCATTTTCTAAATAAATACAGGGTTTGTTTTTGGAAAACAGGAAAGGCAGGCCACGGAGTGGATGGCAATAAAGATTGTTGCTGAGATTTCCAAACTTGGATCTCAAATTTTAGCAGAAGGTGTATGGAACAAAACCATGAACCTTCCCTTTTGAAGGTTGTTAAGGAAAAGAAATCCTAGCAGGAAATGTTAGATGGAATCTGTTTTCAGTCTGTTGTCTAAAGATACATCTGATCCACAAATAATCCCACTTTAAATAGAGACTAGCTTGTCAACGTGAGAATTCCTTTGTAAACTAGGTTTAGATATTGTCTGCTGATCAGTGCATGAATAAAAACTAAAAGAAGATTTTTTTTACACAGCAAGCAGCCAATGCATCTTATTCCTGTGTTTCTGCTGTGTTTTTTTTTGTTCTTTTTTCCTTCTGCTACAGTCACGGTGCGAAACTTTAATGAGCCATCTGCTGAAATACAGTTTTGTTCTGTAAATCATCAGGGAAAAACAGGAGCCTCTGCCTCACAAGAGCTATTCCTTCAACACATTCAAAGTGATGTCATCTCATTTTAGTGACAAACCTTTTCTTTATTTAATTCCTTTTAGAGTCATAAAGCCTGAGCAACAGCTCTGCAACGATCTGTGTTCTTTACAGATGAAACTGTTGAGTGTCCTGTTATACAGACAAACGTTGTCTTCAAGTCATAGCTGTGAGAAGCCCTGTCCAGAGCATGAATCTGGCCAGCTCCTGTGTAAACCAGCCTATTGCCCTGCAGATTTCTCAGAGGGAGTTGGTGGTAGTGGTGCTGCTTCAGCATTAATGTCATTTTTTTGTTTAATGAAGTTCTAATAAAGTCATTTCTTACAAGACAACAATAATTGTAACCATTAAAGCAATAGAAAATAGCTGTAGGTTTGATTATAGGTAATCTGTAGGGGTTTTTCTATGACAGAATTCCAGGTGTCACTTTCCAGGGATGCAATTTCAAGGTCTTTTATGAGATTTTTAGAGATTCCTCCATTGTCAAACGTTACCAGTCTCATCCAACCAAATTTGAGTCAAAGGATGACATTTGCCAACAGTAACTTTTTCATTAGCAGAGATGTATTATGCTGATGCCATACCTGCTGGCTGGGTGGGAAACATGCTTCTCTCACAGTCTGCACAGAAATAGACCTCAGTACAGCTCTGTGGATCTTGATACATCATCAGTTGCACACACTTGGGTGTTTTCTGCAGTAGTGGTAGCCTTTTTCAGCAGCCGTGTTCCTCAGGAGCTTATGATGAGGATATTGCTGCTTATCAGGATGCCTTTATTTGGGTTATCATTTGTAATCCCAAACCTCATCTTGTGCACAAATCTTGCACGTAAAAATCTTTAAAATTTTATTACACCTAGGATTTTCTCCTATCTCATCCCAAAAGTTTCACTGTATAAAATCTGGGCTTGCAGATTGCCTCTGCCTGATCCACTAATACAACACCCCCCACCCCTAAAAAACCTCCACAGCCAAACAGGATCTGGTACAGGAATATCTCTGCAAGGGACTGTGTTTGTGATCACCCTTTTGGTTTGTTTTTCTGTTACTTTTAGATATCTGTACTTCTTAAAGTAGGTTTCAGGAAAAAACTTGCCAGTCTTGCTCACTGGACAGAGTACCACAGAAATCCAGTGAAATTGTTGGGAAGGAAACAGTATTGATGCTTTGATAGGTTTAGGTAGCCCTGAGAAAAAAAACTAATGAAGAACTGCAGCTTCTCCTGCTGGATTAACAATTAGTATTGCTAATTATATTACTATTATTACTATTGCAACAAATGAGTTGCATCTTTCTCCTGTTTGTCACCGCTGACTGCTTTATGATCACAGAAACCATAGGGAGTGTACTTTGGTTTCAAGGCATGTCAAGGTGATATTCCAGATCCACTGAGTACATCTGATTTTGCCTAATTAATAAATGACAAGAAGAAATGCTCTGGCTGGTGCTCAGTGCTGCCCTTTCAGCAGATGATCCTGTTGCTATGAGACAGAGGGAATCTCAGCAAGCTGCAGTGGCGTAGTTGGATCCAAACCCAACAGAGAAGGTTTGCTCTTGCCAAATGAGGCAGTCTAAGTGAGTCTGAGTATTTACAGGACCTGCTGAAGACTTGTTAATATTTCATCTATTGGGATTTCATCAGAAACAGAAAGAACCAGACGTATTTGAGAGGCATATTTACCAAGAATAACGGTGAATGGAGGATTGCCTTTCAAATGAGAAGATTACAGATGGGAGAGGATCCCTGAGGTTTTGCATATCCTGCTTGCCTCATGGATCAGGGAGGAGAAACTTAAACACAGAGGCCTGCAGGTCTGTACAAAGATCTAGTGAAACATCAAAGGGAGAGGCTTTTATTTATAAATTATTCTCTAAAATGTCAGTATGCAACAGGAAGAGAGAAAGGAGACACTGTTTGCCTCCATTCGTGGGCATTAGGTCAGAGAACACTAGAAGAGGTTCAGGAGTCTTTGAGCCCAGTGTAGTCTTTGAATCTCTGGTTAAACAGTGAATTCTGTAGGTTAATTACAAAGCCAGCATATATGTATCAAACTATGGTGTGTTTAAATGAGGCAGCTGAGAGTGCTGCAGTTTTGTTTGTGTCAACAGAACTGGAGTATTTCTTCCTGCTGTTTCCAGTTCCATCAGGTGAAGGTCTAAGCAAACACTCTTTTGTGGTGGGGTCTTTGAGCTGGCAACACAGAACTGTAGAACTGTTGCATCTTTATTCTAGAATAACCAGTGTGAGCTTCTTGGGCCGTGACTTTGCTGAAACCATAAAATATTGCTGTGTATAAATGCAATGAGAAGGGTATTCTGCACAAACACTGGGTGGTATCCACCTCAGATGAGGGTATTTTATGGCTTTGAAACACAACTTGAGTGCACAGCTTGGGAAATGGCTCCCTTGTGCTTCTTTGTGTCAAACTGAATATAATTAGCAACATCCTAAGCAAACTCTAATGCCCTTTTGGAGAATAAAACCAACTTCTATGCTGGGTGATTAGAGGAGCTCAACAGTAGGATGAAGAGAGAACAGAATTGCTTTCCTTGCACATTTGCTGTATCATAGAGGAGATGGGAGCTATTTTTGTTCCCTTCTGGTAATAGTGTAAAGAAACCAACAGAAGCAGACTGGTTCTTGGTCTAGAAAATATCAGCTTCTAGCTCAGAGCTTAGTAATCCTGGAAAGCTTGGCCAAGGTACCTACAGTCTACACTCAGCTACCAGCACTCTACATAAGAAAGTTTTGGGTTTTTTAATATAATCTAAACCAGTGCTCAAAATAGTTCTGCTGTCCTGGCAAAAAAAATCCTTTGCTATGATATTTCAAGTCAGGCTATGTCTGTGTGGGCTTTCTCCTGGGGTCGTGCTCCTGACATTTAGACAGTTCAGAAAAATTTGATGTGTAGATCTGAGCCTCAGCCATTCTTGTTGCTGCTCCTGTGGGGCTGCTGTTGAGATCAGGTCCTGTAGCACCATTTGATGGGAGGAAGGATGCTAGCTGCACATCACTGCTTTGCAGTAGGAAATGTGTACGAGAAGATCTGGTACTTGTCCAGCTCAGAGGAAGGCTTCTTGTCTTGTTTGAGTCATGATATCTTCCAAGCCAACAGTGAGTTAACTTCCAGAGCAGTGCTGGGGAAAGCTTGATGCAAAGGAGTAGCCAGCAAAGCCCCAGAAATGGGGTTGAGGGCTGGTGTGACATGTACCAAACACTTGCCAAAGGAAGTTACTTAGGTTGTGTTTTCATGTCACAGAATCATAGAATAAATCATAGAATGACTAGGAGTTGGAAGGGACCTCTACAGATCAGGTAGTTCCACCCCCCCTGCCATGGGCAGGGCCACCTCCCACTAGAGCAGGCTGTGCAGGGCTCCATCCAGCCTGCTGGGACTGGTCCTTTAAAAAGCATAATCAGACTGTTCTGAGCTCAGGAGGATTTCAGCTTGCTTTTCTCAGCTGAGTCACCTCCATGTCCACCCCCTCCTTTTGCTCCAACTGGAGGGCAGATGGTTGTTGCTGGAATTAGCCAGGCACCTGCTGCAGGGTTCTGTGTGGTCGTTCTCTTTACAGCCATCTTCTCATAAAGGAGGGGGAGGAAGGGCTAGAGACTAACTATGTAGGATCTCTGAGGGATGGGGTTCCCTCCCCTGGGCTCAGCAGGTGCCATGCCTCTCCCTGTGGAGAACACCCTGGAGAACAAGCAACAGGAACAGAGTGCTGCCTGTAACCCTGTACTGGAGCCACCACAGAACAGAACTCCAGAGCAGCAGCACCGTGGTGCAGCCAGGCCCTGGAGACTGCAGACTTCTTTCACATGCAGGTTTTGTACTGGCTGGCTGAGGTCTGGCTGTGTGAGGAGAGGACTAAACACCAGTTCAGTGGGGTGTGTCAAGAGAGGATGGAAAGGAGATGAAAAGGAGAGAGGAATGGGGCAG
>NW_008633134.1:25201-38572 GCF_000691845.1 Merops nubicus | reverse complement strand
TGTGGCAGGTTGCTCTGGTAGGGATTAGGCAACCAAGAAAGGTTGGAGCAGATCATCCTTGAGGTCCCTTCCAACCTGGTATTCTTTGATTCTGTGATCAATTTAGTGGAAAATAAAAGTGCTCCAGGTGACCAGGCATTGCTGTGACATCAAATCCCTTTGCAGTGAAAGTGCTCCAGGTGACCAGGCATTGCTATGACATCAAATCCCTTTGCAGTGTCACCTCTGTTACTCCCAGGTGGAACATGGGCAGGTTTCTGGGACTCCCTGCTCCTGGTGTGTGGAAGAATGGTCTCCCATGCTTGTCAGTGAGTGTCAGGAGCAGAGATCCTGTAACATCTGGAAGTTTGATGGTTGGATAAGACCATGTCATTTTAATCCTCTTGCTATCAGACCCTCCTCTGCTAGGAAATAAGGCTGCCTGAAGTTGTCCTGATGGGTAAGCGAGTGCAGCAGCTTCTCCTGGTGGATTTGGGACTGTATCACTCTGGTTTGGTCATGTTTACCAACTGTGTCTCCAAAACTGAGTGGACTGGGAGTATGTTCAAGGAGAACTTGTAGCTGTGGCATGATTTAACTTGCAGGAGTAGTTTCTAGATGCTGGTTTATTGAGCAAATACATTAACCTAGCCTGGCTTTTATGTAGTGAGTAGTTGTTTGCCCCTCTACAGCAAGTCAGCTTTTCTCATCTCCCAACCCCTGGACTGAGCTGAGAAAAATAACAGTTAATCTGTGTAAGCAGCTAATTTGCTACCATCTGAATCTCTGCAGCAATTTCTTGCTAGTAAAATGTCTTATTCTGTACAAATGGTGTGCAGAAATGCTTAACACCCCAGCAGACAGCAGGAGGTACAGCATGGATTATATGTTATAGCTTTTAATATTTATCCAGTGCTTTTGTGTCACTGGAACTTTTACATTTGTGATTTGTGGCAATGGAGTTACAAATTCTGTGGCTGAAGCTTGCTGTGGATTGCTGAGAGGTGTTTGTTGTAGGGTGTAGAAGTTCTGCTAAAGGTTTATTATGGAATTATGGAGGTAATTGGCTACAGGGATTCCAGTGATGTTTCTCAGTTGAACCTTTGGGTTTGTCTCAGCCTCTCCACAGAGGAACCAGCTTCTCTCACAGTGTTTAACCGTGACACTGAGGATTAACACATCTGCAGTGGCAGCTCAGACAGCTGGCAGTTTCAAGTAGGTTTCCCAGTAATTCAGAAGGGGTTTTATAGCATTTATCTGATAAAAATGGAATTCAAAGCTGGGACAAGATTGGGAATCCCTGATTTAAGTGTTTTCTGCCTCAACATTAATTGATCTTTTACCTCTGGAGCTATCATAAGCCTTTCTTTTTTTGTATTTTAGAGTGCTGCTCACTGCACAGGCAGATGGTAACCTTCATTCCTTTTGCCAAAGAGCTCACAGCCTAATAGATAATGCAGCCAGAAAATGAGAATGGGGGGGAAAAAAAAGAGGAGATAACATAATTAACTGAGTATCAGTTACTCAGTAGAGCTAGAACAGAAGCATCACCTGAGAGTTGGGTGGGGAGATCACCAGCTTGAGGGTACATAGAGAATGTGCCAGGCCAGGGCAGGGCAGGACTCAAGCCTTCAGAGCTTTCAAATTAAATCCTCTCACAGCTCAAAAAAAAAACCCTCAACCCCCAAAACCCCCAAAACAAACAAACAAGTTTAAGACTTGAGCTCTAGACCCCTCACTAAGTCCACTGCTGATTTTGATGACTATCTTCTTTTTCTCTAGAGCAAGATGCTTTCCTCTTGAATCCTGAAACACCTTCCCATTTTCCATCTGTTATTCTTAACAACCAGTACTGTTCATATAAAAAAAAAAGCAAAAATAATCATAAGATTAAAACCCCCCTCAATTTTCAGACTTGAAATAATTAAAATTCTATGTTTAAAAGCTTTAAATAAGTATTTGATTAAATTGCTATGAATTAATAAAGCACATCCATGAAGAACAATTTCTTGGGCAAAATTTTCCTGATCAATTCTCAGTCTTTGGGACAAAAAGGAAAGTTAGATGTTTCAGGTTTGTTACCTTTTGACACCATTACCCACCCAAGATCCAATGTCACTCCCCAAGATGTTCTTCTCTCATATAACTTCTCTTGGAAAGTCTGCAGGGCTCTGCAGAGAGAACAGGGCTCTGAAGTGATGGAGGCAGAGCTGAAGAGGATCAGGAAACAAGACTCCTCTGTTCACAGGAGTGGACAACGAGACACATCTTGTGCTAAACTCAGAGATGAGGCTCCAGAGCAGACCCTTGGTAGGAGCAGCAGAGGCAAACACTTCACCTAATCTTAAATTAAAGCTTGATTAGCTTCTTAACAGGGTTATTTACAGAGGACTGCCACTCAGTGAACCCGTGATGTCCTTCTCAATCCTGTGTCCCCAAATCATGGAGCATGTGTCACCAGTAATTGCCAAGTGCTTACAGAGGGCACAAAACTGCTTGTAAAAATAAACTTAGGATGGCACAGGGGTTACATAATGGCAGTGCCCATGTCAGGGGCTGTAAGGACCTGTGTCACTCAGGACTCTGCTGCTTCAGAGTCAGATGCCAGAGCAGTGTAAGGGCACTGAGAGAGGCTCTGGGAGAGAGGGAATGGGAATTGCCAAGAGCCTTCTGCCTGAAGAATTCACCGTTTGTGTCTTCACCCTGTCTGACAAGGCCCAGACTCCCTTTTTGGGTCTTTCCCCAGCGATTTGCCTTTTTTTTTTCTCCCTTGTACAGTACTGAAAGTGAGGACCTGGCTCCCACAGTCACAGGGTGTTTCATTACAAGTCTAGGCAGATGTTTTGAATGGAGTGAATGGGGAAACTGGCCGTGCTGCAGCTACTTCCTGGCACTGGAGCTGACCTAACGTGGCAGCAAAGCTGCTGGAAGGCTCCCAAGAGAAGCACTGTGGCCAGAGGAACATCACAGTGGGTGTATGTCAGCTTGATGACTTCAGACTGCAGGAGACATGCTGATGGCACATCATACATGGGAAATTTTCATACCCAGTTGGTTCTCCAGTACTACAGTGGTGCAGAAGATCACAGCAACTGGGAACTTAGAGCAGATGTCATCTTCCAGGTGCACACATACCTCCAGGATGCTGATGAATAAGCCACAAACTCAGCACTCATCTGTCCCAGTGGACTGCTTGATGGAAAAGCTGGGTTCAGACAGTGATATTTAGTTAAGTCTGATACCTGTGAAAGGAAATGAAAGCATTTAGGAAACAAAGGTAACATCCTCCAACAAGGGTTGGACCTTGTTGAGTGCTATCCTTTGCAGTGCTACAGAAGTGCCAGAGGCTTTCCAGGGCTGGCAGGCTGTACTGCCTCCTCCTTTCAAAGCAATATGCAAATGCTAAAACTGTTAAAAACCCACTTGACTCACAGCTCCTCCTCCACTTGACATTTAAATTGAAGATCAAGATTAGGAGAAGCAAATCAGAAGAGCTGTGGTTAAGATCAGGTGACACTCTACTGGTACCACTTCCAGATGGCTGAGTAACTATCAGCTGAGTAGAGAAGTCTGACCATCAAAATCTGTTTTCAGCAGAGGTACTTTCATTAATCATTTACTTAGATTCAGATTCACAGTGAATCTGTGTGACATTACTAAGGGTTATGAATGTTAATTGAGTTCTGTGACAGGAGAAAGGCTTCAGGTTTGTGAGGAATTCCAGTAGCTCTGTGGAAGAAACTTCTTTACTACTCTCTTGGTAGAAAAACCCAATCAACCAACCTCCAAATCCCCACAAAACTTCTGAGAACATGAAAGTACATCAGAGTGTATTTTGAGTAAGTTTTCTCTATTTTACCTGGATATTAAGGAGCAGGGAGAAGTCAATGGATTTTCAAAATGATATTACTTTGCATTATTTAGCTCATGGCTTGCTTCATTTTGTCAGCACATTATTTGTGGAGGGAGACAGTAAATTAAAATAATTTGTGGCTGACTAGACAGCTTCTGTCCTCTGAAGCACATGGACAGCCTGAGATAGACACAGAGGGAGTATCATTGACTTGCTCATGATTTGGTTTGAACCCCTACCAATAAACAGTACAGTAATTAAATTACACTGGAGATTTCTGATATTTCTACCCATTTTTTTTGTTCATTGTTTATCCTGCATAAATACCTGTCAGCTGACAGGTCCAGTGCAGACTCCTGGTGTGTTCTCTACTCTGGTCACCCAATCCATCTTCCCAGCATAATTTTGTTCCACATAATCTTGCTCTCATGCTTTTCTCTGCAGAACTCCTGAGCTGTTCTCCTCCTAAAGGCTTCTGCTTCCATGTTGTTTGCCAACTTGAAACCATCTTGGCTGACAAGCCTTTGAGCTTCTTCCCATCTGTAGCTGTGCTGCTGCAGAGATGAGACAGCACACTGCAGTGGAGACATTGTGTTCCTCTCAGGGAAACTCTTTTTCCTATTCCTTGTTTCAGAGTTTTTCCTTGACCCTTCAAAAGATGGAGCTGCTCCTTGTACACGTCACAGAAAACAGCCACCTACGTGCTTCTGCTCTGTGTTTGGCTTTGGAGCAGGAGGAGCCCCCAGAACTGGCAGTGCAGAGGTTTGTGCCTTCAAGGCCTCTGTAAAACCATCTCTTTCCTTTCTGCTTTTCAAAGTCTTAGTGTGGTAATTCCAGTTAGTGAATTGTTTGGGCACTGCAGGGTTCAGAACTCACTCACAGCCTGAACCACGCTCAAGGACACAATTCTGGGGAGGTTTTTCTAAACACAGCCACGACTCACAACTAAAATCTCAGACAAAAAGAAAGGTGTTTTATTTCAGTGTGTTCAATGCATTTTTAAAGCAAACCACAGAATCATTTCAGTTGGAAAAGACCTTTGAGATCATCAAGTCCCAGCCATGCCAGGTCACCACTAAACCATGTCCCTCAGCACATCTACATATCTTTTGAACCCCTCCAGGGATGGGGACTCCAGCACTGCCCAGGGCAGCCAGGGCCATGGCTTAGCAACCCTTCCAGTGAAGATGTTTTTCCTAATATCCAACTTAAACCTCCCCTGGCACAACTTAAAGCCATTTCCTCTTATCCTATCACTTGTTCCTTGGAGGAAGAGATCAACCCACCCCCCCCCGGCTCCAGGCTCCTGTCAGGAGCTGTGCAGAGCCAGAAGGTCTCCCCTGAGCCTCCTTTGCTCCAGGCTCAGCACCCCCAGCTCCCTCAGCTGCTCCTCCCCACACTTGGGCTCTAGACCTTTCCCCAGCTTTGTGAAATTTCATCTCTATTTCTGGCTGAAAAGCATCAGCACTGCAAAGCTGATGCCACGTGTAACACCAAGTACATCTTCATGACCAGACTAAACCAGACAGCTTAGATCTGGAGGAGTTTCTTGCCTGGTGACTTGACAGGTAATATTTTCCCATCCAGTCTGTACCTGCCTGCTCCCCTGAGCTGAATGCATCTGGCAGATGGACATCATGACTGTGTGAGGAACAGCACATCTATTGTGGCAAGCACAGGGCAAAAGTGTTGCTGGATGGGTATGTGCAACACACTGAAAGGTCTGAGCTAGTTCATTTTCCACTGTTCACTCATTTCCAGTAAAATGAGTTGCTTGAGCTTATTTTGAGCTAGGCCTAGTCAAATGCTAATCCTACCTGCAAAAAATACTCTTCTCTATCACCTACTTGAACATTTTGGAGCTAATTTTAGCCACTAATTTATGCATCTCTATGCATGCTGCTATACACATAATGTCTTCTGGAGAAACATTTGTTAAGGCTGACAATAGTAACTGCCAGATATGTTGTAGGTGGAGTTGTTTGGAGCATTTACCATCTTTTCTAGGGAAAATAATTGATGTACTTCTCCACACTAAGGTCTTCATTAATGACCTTTGTTTAGGAGCTACATAGCAAGAACAGGAATACACTGGAGAACAGATAATCTGTTGGCCTAGCCATCAAATCACCCTAGCAGAGTGAGCTTTGCTGAGGTCTAAAATGTGTTTACTCCTCTACTGAGTGGAGTAAACAACACCACTAGGCAGTACACTGGGTCACTTTGGAGGTAAGAAGACCAAATATTTGCAAGACTTCTCTTTTTTATCTGCTACCTGAGGGTATCTGAGTAAATTCGGTTAAATTCTGTTTCTCCCTTTGATGTACATTCACCTGATAACTATTTTTCTTTCATTTTGACAGAATATACAATCCTAGGTAGTTTTCTAAGGGGGTCTGTGATTCAGGAGGCACTGGCCCTGTTTTATCACCTCTGTTTTATCAGCTCTCTCCTGGCTGAGGCTCATCAGGTGATCCAAAAGCCAGCAGGCTGCTCGGATTGAGAGAGGTACCTGGAAAATTCTGTATCAAAGTCTCTGGGAAACGATTACCCACAGTTGGCACTGCAGCAAGGCACAGACCTTACAAGGCAAGTTAGGAGAAAAGGCTGATTTGTATCAAGGATCACTTGTTTACCTTTTCCTGTGTTTAAGTAGGAGGTTAGAGGACTTAAAGTCAGCCTTTCCTGGGACAGAGGTCCTGGCAGCTGTAATGCTGTGATGTGAAGACCTAGCCTCAAAACCACTAACCCCACCTTATTTCACACAGCCATCCATGCTTTTGACTTGCTCACTGCTGAGCTGAGACTGCCTTGGTCCAACAAAAAAAGCTGCTGGCCAAATAGCTGCCAAAGACAGTTAGGACTTCTGGGTGAAGGAGGAAGAAATAAGAGGCTGCTGGCATCTTTGAAACTCCTGTTTCACTCTTCAGCTTGAAATCCTCTGAACGAGGAGTGAAGCTGAACCAAGAGAACTGTTTACAAATACAAAATGAAGGGTGTGGAGGCAAAGCTTATCTGACTCTCCAACACACCACGTAGGTAAAATACATCCACATGTGTGACTAAATGCCATTAACTGGAACTAAATATAGAGCTGCAGGAGCTGGCCTGCTGTACTAGTGGTGCTGAACCAACAAAGGAACTGGTTGGAATATCTCCCAGGGTTATCTAAAGTGCTGTGTCTAATTTTGGCCTCGCTGGGTTTCTGGGGGTGGCTGCTAGGAAAAGGCAGTGGCACAGTGGGATCATCCCCCAGCTCCAGGTGAGCTGCTGAGCCAGTGCACAGCATCCCCCAGCTCCAGGGCTCCATGCAGGTGAACTGCTGAGCCCATGCCCATCATCCCCCAGCTCCAGGTGAGCTGCTGAGCCAGTGCACAGCATCCCCCAGCTCCAGGGCTCCATGCAGGTGAACTGCTGAGCCCATGCCCATCATCCCCCAGCTCCAGGTGAGCTGCTGAGCCAGTGCACAGCATCCCCCAGCTCCAGGGCTCCATGCAGGTGAACTGCTGAGCCCATGCCCATCATCCCCCAGCTCCAGGTGAGCTGCTGAGCCAGCCAGGTGCCACACCAGGGGATGTTCCTGAGCCTCAACTGCAGAGAACCTTCACAGGACTTCCCCTCTTCCTGTTAGGCCTTCAGTGTTCAGCTGATGTGAGGACAAATCCTACTAATCTTGAGGGGTCTTCAGGTGCCATGTGGAAATATCTGAGCAGGCTTAGCCTCAGGTGACCTTTAGATTGCACAGTGCTGAGCACTTGCTGAGTGGTAGGAGAGAAGTGAAGCTTCAACTATTCCAAATCTGGCCCTGCAGGGGAAATGTGAAGCACTGAGTTTGCTCAGCCCTAAGAAGTTATCTCTGGGCCCTCACACTTTCCCTCCCTCCCAGTTTATGGAGGCAGGGAAAATGAGTGGGTGGGGAAAGGCAGAACTGTTAGAGCTGAGGAGAGAAGGGGACAGGCCTGAAGGGGTAGGTACATACAGGTCTGTGTTGACACACTTGGAAGAGTTTAATGTATCCATTGAAATGGTTTGACAGTAAGTGTGATTTTGGTCTCAGAGGCTGTCAACTTCATACACTTTAAAAATTGCTTCTTACTTCCAAAAGTTTCCTCATCCAGATGCACAGATTATCCCCTATTGTTCTAAAGGGGAAGGCAAGAGCTGATTTAGAATTGCCAAATAATAAGTGGTGATTTCTGATGATTTAAGATCCAAAACTTTAAAGAACTGTTGCCAATCTTGCCAAGTATTACAACGTGGTCCTTTGCTGGGACTGTCAGAAAGTGAAAGGCTACCAAAAGAACAGTGATATAAAATAACCTTTCAAATCAGTTTAGTTTTTACATCATACATCGTGGTCAAAGACATGGGATTTAGATTTAGAATTGCCAAATAATAAGTGGTGATTTCTGATGATTTAAGATCCAAAACTTTAAAGAACTGTTGCCAATCTTGCCAAGTATTACAACGTGGTCCTTTGCTGGGACTGTCAGAAAGTGAAAGGCTACCAAAATAACAGTTTTTACATCATACATTGTGGTCAAAGACACGGGATTTAGTGTGGTTAATAGAGAGGATTGTCATGAGTTAGATTAAGTTCAAACTGATGCAGTTCATTCCATGGATAAATATTTAAAACCACATTTTCCCTTACTTGAGAGTCATCCCTTTTAGGAGACTGGACCTGCACCAGCAGGAAGGGAAGCACAGTTACAGTCACAGAGTTTCTCTGTGTCCCAATACAGGACGAAAATATATTGCTGAACTTCAGAAGGCATTTGTGAATCAAGTTAATGTTCAAGCAGCTCTGTCATGTTCCTTTGGTCAGAATTATTTGTAAAACATCTTATTTTCATGGGGCACCCCTTCATCCTATGTTTCAAATTAAACCTTGCCCAGGAGTACTCAGTGAGGCCAGACAAGAGTGATTTAAATCTCTCTTTTGGTAGAAATTACTCCTGTGTCCTCTGCTTTGGTATCTTCTACATCCTTTCTGCGTGTCTCCACTTGAAGATTGTTTTTGTCCTTCCATCTCTCTTTAGGACTTGAATCCAGAACTGACAGAGTGCAGTTCAGAGACTTGATAAACAGTCATCCTTCCTTATCAGCTTAGCAACTTGAGGCACAACCAAAGCACCCCAAAGATGTTTCCATAGCCCAGCGTGGTTCAGTGCATTGCTAAGGTCTAAGAGCCTCAAGCTAACCCATGGAAAACAAACTCTGTCTTAGGAGGAGGATCATTGCAGGAGCTGATGAGTCTGGGAACATACCAGAACTGGTTTAATTTGCCTCTGGGAAGGGTTGAGTACCAGTAGCTAGGGAACAATTCAGTGACAGCCACAGCTTGCTTCTCAGAGATGTAACCGTGGTGCTTGCAGGGATAGAGACACAGCCTCTGAATAAATGTTTCATGAACACATAAATAGCTAATGTGAAAGGAATTTAAATGTGTTATCCAGTTACCATTCACTCTGAAATAATAAGCAAAAAGGCACCAACACTGCTGTGTAGTTAGAAATCCTGCAAGCAATGATGTGCCTGCTTGAGAAGAGGACATTAGATGGGATGGTCCTGGCCAAGCACAAACATCCACATGGTGACTGTGAGCTGGCATTGACAAGTCAACCTTAAGTGACTTTTTAAAGCCACAACATTAACATTAGACTTCTGATTTATGGACAGACACTTCTGATTAGTGGGCAGAAGGGGACACAAAATGAACAGTGCACCCAAGTGATGCTGCTCATGTCCATTAGTTTAAGTATTCTGCGATCACAGGTAGAAATTAATACCCCAAATTTAAGTTCTTCCTGTTCATTTGTGGACATAACCAAGAAGAGAACAGTAGCTGTGCCCAGTATATAGTTTAAGTATTCTGCGATCACAGGTAGAAATTAATACCCCAAATTTAAGTTCTTCCTGTTCATTCACTCTTTGTGGACATAGCCAAGAAGAGAACAGTAGCTGTACCCAGTATATAATAACTGCTTTTGCACCTTGCTGAATTTGAAGTAAAAAATGATCCAAAGAAAGAATTGGTAGGATGTTAAATCTTCCAGGCCACTTAAAACATACATCTTTTTAACTGGAGAAGTAATTCAGCTCATTAAGGGGAGTAATAGTCAAAAAACCCTCCAGATAAAGCAACTTTTCTCAGGAGCACATTTATCATGAAATAGGGAAGCTGCAGTATTGGGTGAATTATGTCATTCACAAAGACCTTGCCAAACTCAGCACCTGGAATTACAGGAGTGACCTATTTTGATTTCAGCAGCAGATGAAGTAGCTGCTTAGTCAGTCACCTTTGCTCAGAAGTTGTCCTGATTAACGAGCATGGCGATGGGAGCTGCTGGAGTTCCTCCTCAGCTTCTTGAACTCTAGTGGAACTTCTTTGTCCGTGGCAGAGTTTGCATTTAAATGAGGAAGTCAGACCTGTTGAAGTGAAGTTCCAAAGCACAAAGAGAGCCTTAATGAGGGACAAGAGAAGGCAGCAGTGCCCACACAATCCCACAGCCACGCCTGGAATCCTCACCTGGAAGAGAGACCCAAGAAAATGCAACCCAAGGAAGAATGCAATTATTCTCAGAGCAGGTACAAGTTGCAGAGAAAAAACAAACCAACAGAAAACCTTCAAAATCATTTTAAAGTTTCTTCAGCACTGAAAGATGCAGTAAATTATCTTATTTTTTTTTACATTTCTGGCTAGCTAATGAATATAATTTGAATTTGCAAAGCCAAGCTGCAATTTCTCATGAACTACCAAATTTGTGAACTGGTTTCTGTGCACTTGCAAATGCATTTCTGCTCTTTACCAAAAGAGCTCAGAATCTATGTTTTCAGATTCTCTGTAGTAAAGTTCACAAAAATTCTTGTTTACCTTGTTTTGGAGTAAGATGATAACAAGTCCTGGGAGGGCACAGCATGAAGCAGTGACAAACATGAGGTCCCAGTTAGGGGATGGGTTGCAATATGACTAGAAGACAAAATTTTCCCAGTTAGGCAACTTAAAAAAAAATTACCTAGATTATTAAAAAAAAAAAGGCAGGTACTGATAGGTGGTGAAGTGAACAAACAGTGAGCATTTAAACTGTGTATAGCCCAGCATTCCCAGGCCTAGTGTCTGACATGGGAGGTCTGCAGGAGCAGCTTTTGGTCTGTTTATTCACGTGCCTTAACCACGTGGAGATCACTTGAAACTCTGAGAAGAGCATCAGCATCAAAGCCTGGTGCCACACACGCTGCACTGCCTCTCTGCATGCTAAACCCTTTGGCTTCTCCCCTGGGGACCCGTGGTGTGTGATATAATTGTGTGCTCAGAGATGAAAGCCTAACCAGTGATTTATTTAACAGTCTAGATGGTACAATGAACCCAACTGGGTTTGGCTCAGATGTAACTCCACATCACACTGATAGAAAAGTTACCCTAAGGTGATGGTGGCAGCTTTTCTGAATAGATTAGGGATAAACTTGACAAGCATTCTCTAGTCTGTGCTCGAGAAAGCTAAATGCCAAAGCCAGGAATATTTCCACCTAGACAGAGTGAAGTCTTTTTCAGCTCTAATGGGGAGGGAAGAGGGCTAAGGTAGCACCTGGCCATTACCCAGGAGTTAAGATACGTGCCCTCAGCACTGAGTTCATGTTCTCCAACAGTTTTAAAGACTCTTTTCCTAATGGCTTATGGTACTTCATATAAACCTTATCTCTGAAGAGCATCTAATCTTGGATCTGCCGTGGACACAGAAGGAGCAGGCTCAATACTGGAGCAGCACCTGCCATCTGGATGCTGCAGGTGTACACCCTGTAAGGTTTGCATGGAAATTAGTGTTCAGTTCTGTGCCAAAGTGAAAACACAGGCTAAACACTACAGCATTCAAATCTAAACCCAGAGGAAATCAGATAGCATCAGCTTTTAATGTATTCAGTGGAGCTTTGTGTAGTTAACTGTTCCAGAAAGCAATGGAAAAACCTGATTGTTTGCAGGAGTACTATAACACATCTCAGACTGCACTGGCTTGTCCCAGAGATGAAGAGACATTTCTGCAACTTCAGTAAAGAGTCACCCCAGCAGATAGCTTAAACACTGCAGCAGGGAGAGGTGAGGCTACAATACACATTGTCCTCTCTAGAGGGAGGAAGTTCCTTTCCAGTCTCCAAGGCCCATTACAGCTCAAAATTCCAGATGGTCTCTGCTCCTCTCCGGCAGCTTCAGTTTCTCTGCTTTGATAAAGTCTATTTTAAGTCATTCCATTTTGGAGGAAAAAATCTCTTCTGGAGTTTCTCAGACCTGACAAGCATTCCATGAGAACAACTCTACCTGTTGCAGGTTCCCTAGGATTTCAACATCTTGTAACATACTACAGGGACCCAAAACACACAGAGAGGTGTATCACACAGACAGCCAGTGCAGGCCCTGCCTGAGCTAGGTGAGGATCACTGGAGAAAACACTAGAATAACAGCTCAAAGAAAGCTGTTCTATAAAGAGAGGCACTGATTATTAGCCACTTTCTTCAAATATTAGCCATATTTGAGCTTAATGACATTTCATTTTACTGGCTAACATTTTGATGAAGTAAATTTGGAGACTTCTGTATGATTTTTTTTTTTTAAAACCCTTAGAACTCAATTAACAGGCTTGGACTTCAAAGTCCTGGACAGACTAGTTTAGAAACTTAAATAAAGAAGCCAGTTGTAAACTACAGAAAGCTGCAGTTTCCACCTGAACTTTCACTTGGGCACTTCAGTGGGTGTTAGGACATCATTTTCCTTGTTTTGACTATGCTTGTATTCAGCTGTATTAGTCAGTTTAAGGTGAGTGGACTTTTAAATCCCATCCCAGTTGCTTTACATCAAGCCAACAGTCTTATTTCTCCCTTTCCTTCTTTTTTATTTTAAATTTTTTTACTTTTTCCATTTAGAAATGTGTATCTTGAATAGATCAACACGAGTAAGGGAGGTAGAATGGACAACCTGTTAGGCTTCTGGTCTTTCTTTGATTTCTTGACTCTTTTTTATTTGCTTATTTAAAACGTTTCTATCAAGAAGGGCTATCACCCATCAGCTCTTTCCTTTGAACTGCCAGACACTAATATCAAGTCTGGATCACAATGACTCATGAGGAGAGATAAAATTATCACCTTTGAATGGCTTGACTGAGCAGTGAGTGACCTGCTGGAACAGGGAAACAACTTTAAAGGGGTGCTCAAGTACCAGTTGTTACGAGGACTCCATGGGGTGTTGCAAAGAGCCTAAATCAAATTAAACCTACAAATGTAGCCCCACCATGGGACTGGTGGGTATGAGACCCTGGGTGTGTGTTCTGGCTGAGCAAAGCACCTGGAAACCCGTTTTCCAAAGTGTTTCTGTGCTATTTGTGTTGGGGTCTTGGGTCCACCAGGCTGCAGGACTCTGCCACACCTCCAAAGAGCAAAGCACCTACAGATCCATGCCCTGGAGCTCCTTCATCCTGGGGTGAGGCTCTGCCGGCGTGCAGCAGCTCTCACTTCACCGCTCTCACCGTTAGGTGTCCCTGACCGACCAG
>NW_008633134.1:24751-25133 GCF_000691845.1 Merops nubicus | reverse complement strand
CTGCTGGGGGGCTGCTGGGGGGCTCGGGGGCTGAGCCAGGCACAGCACTGCCCATTCCTTCCCTGCCCTGCGGCTGCCGAGCAACCTGCGAGCTCAGGACAGCAGCAAACTTTTTGCCAGTCCCAAATGTTACCCAAAATGTTATCCCGGGGGTAAAGGCCTTTGGGCCTCTGTTTAACAACTGGTTCTCTGCTTAGTGCTAATGGGTGTTGATCTGCTGAGGACCCTCAGAAGTGAGACGGGAGGTTGTTTTTACAGTAGTACCCGACCAGCTCTTGAGTGTGAGTTTGTGTGAGCCTGGCTGAAGTTTACTGCATAGAACCATAGACTCGTTCTGATAGGAAGAGACACTCAACATCATCGAGTCCAACCCTTCACACAG
>NW_008633134.1:0-24698 GCF_000691845.1 Merops nubicus | reverse complement strand
CCAGGGGTGGGGACTCCACCACTGCCCTGGGCAGCCTGGCACAACCCTGGGCAACCCTCCAGGGGAAGACATTGTTCCTCAGGGACAACTGAAACCTCCCCTGGGGAAACTTGAGGCCATTCCTACCTGGCTCCAGGCTCCTGTCAGGAGCTGTGCAGAGCCAGAAGGTCTCCCCTGAGCCTCCTTTGCTCCAGGCTCAGCACCCCCAGCTCCCTCAGCTGCTCCTCCCCACACTTGGGCTCTAGACCCTTCCCCAGCTTCGTTGCCCTTCAACATGCAGTGCTTGCCCTGAGTGCAGGGAGAAGCAGAACTTTGTTGTTGAGCAGAAAGATTAGAGGGGTTCTGGGCAGGATTTTGGGTTACATGTTGCTCAGTTATCTGGAGACAGGAGCTAACCTGGGGCTGCTTCTTCCAAGCCTCATGCCTTGGGGGAGACATCCTTGTGCCTCTAGTTCTTGTAGTTTGCTAGTTGAAGGCTCTGGGTGGCATCCTGGGGAAGGACTGTTGAGAAAATGAGATCTTCCCTTTGAAGATGGAATCCCATGAACAGTGACCTCTCGCTGCTGAGACTGTGGCTTGTCCAAATTGCTTAAGCCCTAAGAGAGCCCTGTCAGGTAAATACTGCTGCTCCAGGGGCAGGGTGTGGAACACAGCTTCACATCCCAGTCATTGTCTCCTCACTGAAACAAACCTGGTTTAACTGTTCCTAGGTCTGTTATGAATCCATCTGCCTTTGTTTCTGGAATGATCTATTAACTGTGCTGAGGTAAACGTAATAATAACAAACCACTGGTTCCAGGTCAGCATTCATTCCCATAATGATATCAGCTGTTTTCTAGAGGGCTAAAAGAGTGGCAGTTTTGAGAAATTTTTATTCTGTGAGCAAACACAGAGAACAAATTCAAATCCAGCTTTTTAAATTCCAACTGGGAGGAAATAGCCATTAAAAAGAGTTAACACAAACGCAGCCACTGTCGCCCTTATGGCAAGGTTGCTGTTTGCCTTTGTAATCAGGGCTCTTTTTATATAACCCACTTCATTTTCTTTTTTTTTTCTTTGTTTTTTTTTTTCAAATATTGTTCTCACTCTTTAAATTTGTATGTATGAGACCACATATACGTCGTGATATAGAATAAAGGGTAGAAGGATTTGCTGTGCAGAAGATAAGAGATTTCCTATTATTCATCTGTTAAAATAAGATGATAAAATAGTCTTAAAGAAGGCAAATTCATTTTATTCCATATGCCTTTGTACATTCACCTTGAGGAAAATGAAATAGAATGCTCTTGTGATTAGAAAAATAGCAGGGAAGTAGGATTACTCTGGCAGAACTTAAACTTATGCCACTGTAATTCAAACCTGTTATTTTCTTTTTTCACCTAATATTTCTAATTTACAGTGCATGTAGCCTATAAATATTTAGAATTGTTTATCAGTGAAGTCATTACCAGAATAGCTACCCTATGTAATTAGTTCCTAATGAGATTATTAGGCCTGTGCTTCTTTTGCAGCTCTGAATAGGGGACATAAACTTAGACATTGTTATTTTGCTGTCAAGATTGTGTCTGAAGCTCATTTTCTTTTCCAGGACTTTAAATCTGATAGAGCAGAGCTCCCAGAATGTGACAGGACAATCTGTGTTGTAGAAATCTTCATTATGCACTGGGGAAAAATGGTCTTGACCAAAGTTCCAGCCAACGGCACGCTCTTGTCTGATCAGACAAATGAAATGGAACACAAAAATGAAGAAAAGTGGGGGTTCTCTTTTTTGATGCATTTCCACAGGGCCTTGTTCTCACTGTGCTGATTTTACCTAGAAGAAAAACATCCCTCTGCACCAGTGAGGTGAAGTCTTCTGTGGATGAAGAGGGTTATGCAAGAACTGTGATGGTGATGGTGGCAAAGCAGAGCACAGCAGCATTGGACAAAAATCTCACAGTGCCACTAGTCAGCAGCTTAGGTGAGGAAGTGAGGAAAGAATCTGTCTCCATCAGAACTAGATACCTCAGAACACCACACAAGGAACCCTTTGAACCACCAACTCTTGACTGACCAGAGAGGGTTTTTTATTTTAATCATCTTGACCACCAACATTCTGTGATTATGTTTTAGAGACTGAATCTTTAGTTATCTTTTTATCCTAATAAAATAGTTCTTGATTCCTGAGAACATTTGGCCATCACTATTGCTGAGAGACACTGAGGCTTATGCATGAAGCTGTTGCCTCTCCTCAGAACTGAATTTACTCTGTGCTGCTCCACTGAATCGTAGCAGAGGTAGCAAATATTCTAGTTCTTTCTAGAATATTTGAAAAGAACTAGATACTAGTTCTTTCACATACTTCCTACCCCATTCCTGTCTCATACATCTCCTTAAACCATCCAGAATACTTTAATAACATGCACTGGTAAAGAATCAGCCTCCTGAATTTCTTGTGCTGATTTTTGGAGCAGATGTATGGGACCATCCCTGCACCTACACCAGGCTGAGCTTTAACCACAACTGATTTGGTCCATGAGGTATTTGTTGTGCAGAGCATTTCCTCAGGCAGATGTCTTTGCAGGAGCTCTCACTGACAGTGCAGGGTAAGCAGAGACTTTTGCCTGATCAAAAAGCCCCTCGATTATTTTATTCTATTATTTTATTTAAAAGCTCTTTGAACTTGAACTTTTGTCTCAGTAGAGCTAAGTTGTTATAAAATCAAATCCACACCAACAAAAAGCCTTAGATCACTTTTGCTCCAGTTTTTCCAGGATCTGTTCCATTTCTCTAGGCCTTGGGTATACAAAGAACAAAGTTAAAGCAGATCCTCAGTATGGTGTGATTGTCAAGTAATTTATTCAGGATGGGGTTACAGCTCTTTCTAGGTGTGGGATAATATTCATACTGGTATATATATATAATATCCCATGCTCCAGTGAGGTTTATTGGTGTAAAATATGCACCTTGTTTTCAAAAGCATGATGTTCTGCCACTTGTTGATTGGGTTTGGAGCATTTGATGTTATTCTTTCCTTTAAGAATGAACTTGGGAATTATTATTGCTTTTTAGCATGGAGTTTCCCAGTAGCCTTTTTTTTTTTGTTCTTAAATGAAGCATTTAGTTTAATTGTTGTGAGACTAATAGGCAGGAAAAGCAGATACAGTAAGAGATAATGTGTTCATATTTGTAAAATCTTTAGACAAGCTTGAATGAATCCTCTTCCTAACCACAGGAAGACTATATAGATGAAGGCAGTAGGAGAACTGCTGGAGACTGAATGATGAAATTACATGTGCTACATGAACAGAGCATGATCTGAAAAACACCCACGTTCCCATTTGAGGTGTGGAGATTGGCTGAATGACATTTCCTGACCCCTTCCTCAAAATGCTGTTGACAAGACATTATAGATATGGCACTTTCCTTAACGGCTTCTTGTCCCCTGGAAAAAAAATTAAACCTTGAAACCCATCAAGCAGTTGATTTGTAGCACCAGTGCCTTGCAGTGACACCATGCATAGTTGGGGGGGTTGCTGCATCAAGTGCTAACTCGATGGACAGCTGCCAAATTGATGCTCAGCTTCTCAGAAGAGCCAACAAAATGGCCACTGTAGTCAAATATATGAAGATGCTGCCTTCATTGCTGGCCTTTGGATGTGGAAAACAGCTTCTACCAAGCAGATCCCTCAGGAGGAAGCCCCTGTTCCTAGGAGAGGCATGCAAACATTGGAGGAACAGGACTGTCTGTATCCTGAGAGGAAATCTGAGCTGTACAGCAGAGAAATAGCCCTGAGTTGGAACCAGCTGGAGCCAAGCCCTAGAAATGCCACTGAGCAGATGATGTTAAAAATGGCTTTGTGAAGTTGAGTCTTTTGCTCTGTAGATGAGATTTTTCTCCTCAGAGTGTAGCTCTTCCATTTGCATGCTTCATTTCAGCAGAAGGGATGAAAGAAGTGAACCACAGAAACATGCTGTCATTAAAGGTGGGATACATGTCCCTCAGGAGGTGTGCCAGTGTACCTCGTGCTCTCCTTCCATGATCAAAAAGGTGGCCTCCAGTTTAGAGAGCTGTTAGTGAAGTGACTTTGAGGCAGCATGCTTAAGAAATTGGCTATCCCTGTATGGGAGCAGGGGAAATGGAGTGCAGGATGTTGGACTTCAGTGTTACAGCTCAGTGGGACTAGGAACACAGAGAACCATGGATTATTGTAATGTTTGGATTATTACATGCTTCACAGGTACTTCCCAGCTAGTCTACAGAGCAGAGCACCCACAGCTGCTTCTGAGAAAGTTATTGCTTCACAAGCAGTAGGTATAGATGAGGAACTCTTAGATCTTCTTTCACAATTAATGTTTCTGAGATCCCTTGCTACATGACAACACAGGGTGCCATCTCATCCCCAGCTGCTGCTGTGTTCAGCAGCCAGCATTTTGTAGTACCAGAAGTTTCAGAGAAAGATGCAGAGGATGAAAACCTAACAAGCATCTTCTGGGCAAGTTTCTCTTATGTATTCTGACTTTGAATCCCAAAGGGTTTCTATTTCTCCTCTCATATTGCATTTCTTTGACCTCTTCTAAATGTGGAGGTTCTAATTATCCACACAAACGTTCAGTTCTCTTTTGGCTCTGACTGGATTCCTGCAGGTCACCAGCTCTGGCTCATGATTTCAGTGCTGAGTCACTGCTGAATTTGCACCACTGTTGGCAGTTAGGACAGCCTGACCCTTCCCTTCCAGCACAACAGTCCAGAGATTCCTGCAGAGAAACCCTTTCTCTTCCCTATCTCATGCAACTTTGACACTGACGGCCATGATAAATGTATTTGCCTTGCAGAAAGGGTTCACTGAGGCAGGGGGGTTACTCTTGGAGCAAAAGAAATGCAAACCCAGAGCAGGCTGAGCTGGGTGTGAGCAGCAGCAAGGGCTGGACCTGGGCCTGCCCTGCCCCTTTTCCTCCCCCAGCTGCAGGTGTAGCTGGTGCAGGGTCATTCCCTGGCCCAGGACCTGCCTCCAAAGCACTGTTCAGACAGGCTCAGACTGTTCTAGAAGGCTGTTCTGCTCAGGTGAGTGGTGAAAGTATTACTCTGGGTTAACATCAATGATATTTTTAGCAATGGGGCAGTAAGACATAACATTATCTGTATCACACAGGGCTCTAGGTGGAGAACGTGACCCTTGCTGAGTGGCCAGTTATACTCCTTCATAATTCATTGCTTCCCCTAGAAGCTTCTCACTTCATTTCAAAACCTTTAAAGCACTGATTAAGAGATGGTTTTGGTTATTTAGGAACACAGAGGGTTTTTTTTTTGGACAGGTTTGGATCCTGTGCTCTGGTCAAAGGGCTGGCTGACCTCAGACTGTTTAATTTCTCTTCCATTTGTTTATGACAACCAGTTGCCACAGGCAAAGCCATTGTTTGTGCTGGTTTGCTGGGTGGTTCTAGGAGACACAGAACCAAGCTGATCTACCAGGAGTAGCTGTAGATATTTTAGTATATTGCTATAAGGTGTCAGTCAAATGGATTCACTGGCTGAGCAGCAATTGAAAGTGTTTCTAACTTGTGATCTTGTAGGTATTAGAAGTATGTGGAATGAAGGTGGTGGTGAATTTGCCATTGCCCTTCAAGAGCAGTTTCAGTTCAGTCTTTGAAAACAATGTATTTTCCCAGTGCTTTTCAGACTGAAGCACTCTCCTCTGCAAAATTCCTCATAGAAAACCAGGTGATTTGCCCTGCTCTGGAATGCAGCCTCTGCATGCAATGTGGCTTGAATTACTCCATGGCAGTAGTTTGAGGAGAGCAGGTGAAGAAAATGGCTTTAACCAGAAATGTAGGAGGAGGGAAGGCAAAAGAATCCCTCATGATTTAATCCTGTGAGGGGCAGGGGGAAGTTCTTTGAAGTCTCTTGAGCCCTGCTTGCTCATTTGTAGATCTACAAGGCCAGGAGGGACCATCAGATCATCTAGACTGCCTTGGGGTTTTAGAGACCCTGGAGCACCCAGGGGCAGTGAGTTGCTGTGTGGAGTTATTTGGCCAGGCTGGGCTTCAGACAAGATGTGGCCAAAGTGATGGTCTGAGGCAAGTCCTGTCACTGCCATCCCCAGCTGCAAATCTGCTGTGTGAGGCTGGATCCAAATCTCTCCTCCTTAGTCCTAGGCCATGCCAAAGAATTTTGCTGAGAACATGCTGGGTTTAATCCCCTCCTGCATTGTGAGGGGAATGTAGCTTGGGAGTGCTGCTTGAAATTTAATAGAGAGCTTGTTTTACCCTGCATTTTATGAGCTTATAACCTTAACAAATCTGTAGGACCCATTTACTGTCCAAAAAAGAGATAAAAGTACCATTTGTAGACTTCATATTTCAAAAAGGTGACTTTTTTTTTGCTCCCTTTGCTCCCTTTTTATAGCTCATAAAGAATGATTTTGATTTCCTTCTTTGTTTCTGTTGTAGTTTATGAACCTGCCAGCTGATAAAATGTCAGGAAAATCTAATTCTATTGAAAAGTTCAATTCCATTTTTTAAAAAATAGGGATTTTATTTGAACACCTCTGTTTTAAGCTAGCTGCCAGCCACGTGAGCAGTGTGAGGGTTTGCTGGAGAGCACATCTCATTTCTCAGTCAAAAGATGTGCTGGATTTTAATAATTTCCAAGGGCAGGAGTTGATAGCAGAGGGACACACTGCTGTTGCCTGCACAGAAGCCTCTAGGCACCCTAAGAGGAGCATTGCCAGCAAAAAGGCTGCAAGCAAGGACATTGTGCTTCTGAGTCCATGCTGTGGAAGTGAAGAAAAATTCCCTTCCACCCATTCTTGCTCTGGGTACGCCAGCTATCAAAATTTATGAAGAAAAGGCATTTTTTTCTGTTGCACAAAGACCCTTATAAAACCCCAAAACCCCCAGCACCAACTCGTCCCAACATCTGCTGTGGGTTTGGGTGTGCTGAGAGAGAACAGAATGCACCACGTGCTTGGTGGTGGCCTGTCCTGGGGACCTTCTCCTGCCAGCTGCTGTGTCCAGAGGGAAGGTGTGACAGCCCTGAGGCTGCTGGCTCCCAGGTAAATCCCAAATTATGCTTTTATCTGACTTGATGGACAGGGCAAAGTTGGATTACAGTCATTTTGCCTTCCCTTTCCCCATTCTCACTGTGACCTTGAACTGCTGAGTGCTTTTTGTCAGGGTTTTTTTAGAGGATGCTCAGCTGAACATTTTAGATGGGTATTTTTGGTTTGGTATTTCTGTGCTGTGGGTGGTATCCTAAGACACCTGGGAGAGGACTGCACATTTCAACAGAAGATCAGAAATGAGGACACAATTAACTTCACAAATTTAACTGAACAAAATGCTGCAAATTTTCACTCCACTTCCTCCTATTTTTCAACAGCTTTAAAAAAAATTAATAGTTTTAAGATGAACTTTTGGAATACATATTGCTCCATCTCTAGATGAATTAGGGGTTTGTTCACTCTTTTGGTCTTACCTCTAGTTCCCTCTACACATCTCTCTGGGCTTTCTAGAGTGGTCAGACTGGCCAGCCAAGAGCCAGTTGATAGCAAATAGTGCATTTTTGCCCAAAACTCTTTGTTTTTATAGTGGATGGGTAGCAGAATTTTCCTTGTCCAGTGACTGGTAGAAAAAATCAACATGTACTACGTGCTGATGTCATCAGTGAGTTCTACAGCCTGGGTAGAAGTTGAGAGAGTGTTTTCTTCTCACAGGCTGAGGAGCTGAGATGTGCAGATTCTGTAATGGAAAGGGTATGGGAAAGGTGAATCTTTTTGGATTAGCCTCTGCCATACCAATAAAGCACAGCCAAATGGTGCCTTCTCTAATGTTGTGTGAAGAGTTCTCTCTACCTCCACTCTCAATAAACCCAGAAACCCCCAAACCTGCAGGCTGTCCCCCAGGGTGGTGCCTGGTTCCTGTGTTGATTCTCATGATCCTTTCAGGGCCATTGTGCTTCACAGGCACCAGCCCAGCATCTTGCATTGTTCTGTACAGTGCCCTGTGAGGTAGGAAATGGAAAGTTCTTGCTTCTCTTTTTGCATCCTGACATCAGTTTGTGGGGCTTCATGGAGAGAGCCTGAGAGGAAGCTGAGCACTGACTGCCTTGTATCCTGGAGGATGCTGCAGCATCTCACTGCAGGATCAATGATTTGCTTCTCCTCAGCTGCTTCTGCCAATACTTCACATCAGGGAACCAAGAGCTGTCAGGGAACCCTGAACCTGTGGTGTCTGCCAAGGCCTTTTTTCTGTGCAGTCCCACCATCTGAAGCTGAGGTGGCACTTCCTACACTGCAGTGTCTGCTGTGCTGTCCTGCAGCCTTAAACAGTATCTAACACCCCTCTGATACACCTCCCTGCAGGCTCTGGATCAGCTCCTTCTTTGTGTTCTCAGTGGAAGGTCTGAAAATACATTCTTACTCCTGGTCTGTCACAGCTTACTGGAAGCTCCTTAAATTAAAGCCCTCAGCTTCTGCAGTGCCTGTTTGTGAGCCCTGTGTTGGTACAAGAGGGATGTGGTGCAGCACGGGTCAAACCTCCAGCATCCTCTTTTAATAGTGTCAAAACTGAGTCTAATTGGTGGGAGGGGAAACTGCTTCTTTGGCTTTCACAGGCTGTAGGTAGGGGATGAATGTTGGCATGTCTGCTCGTGGATATTTATGATATCCCAGCTCTCCTTTTTCTTAAGACAGTGCCAATGAGAACAATAATATTGAGTTTTCTTTTGCTCCTCAAGTGTGTGGGGGGGTTTGTTGGCTTTTGTTGTGCTGTTTTGCTTTTTTTAATAATTTTTTAATATTTTTTTAATAATACCCCCATGGGTACTTACATTTGTCCTCCAAAATAAACCAAGCTGACCCAGGAAAGGTGAAGAAAGCCCCTTGCTGTAGGGTCAGCTGCTGAGCTACCATGTTCTGTGGTCTCAGGTTAGCAGGGTTTGCCTGTCAGATCTCTACATGTCATACCCAGGGAAGTGAATGAAATCCAGCTGTGTAGAAAGATATATTTGCTTGAGAAGAAGTTTGTAATGTTTTGCAGAGGCCACTTGTTGTATTTTGTTTCACAGTTATAGGAACATTCAACAATCTTTGCCTAAAAGCCTAAAAGCAGAAGTTAAATGGGATGAATGTCCTGTGCTACTTCATTATCAGGATAAGTATTACTAGTAAAATGTCTAAAACTACAGTGACATGTAGTTCTCCACTATAATTAACAGAAGATAATTGTAATTGGGGTATTATGGTGATGGTTTAGTGGAATTATTTTAAAATATTCTTTTACACTGTAGTTGGCTCTTGGATTCATCTTTGCCGTGGAGTTGGTGCAAAGATCATTCAGCAACAAGTGTGTACAAATGTCCAAAATGTTCAGTTATCAAAAAGCAAGATAACAGATCTGAGGAAAGTCTGGGAGGAACTTCCAGAGTGGTGGCAAGACCTGGATCAATAACTTTATGTAGAGAGTTGAGTGAATTTATGCTGGTCTGAATTTGCTTCTTTAGTTCCAGCTGTAAGTCCAGAGAGTAACTGTCAGCACGTGCAGCAGGAGCTGTGGGGAGGAAGACTGACACTGGATCACAGGGTTCTTTAATGCCTTAAAATCTTTCTATCAACACTCAAATGAGTCTCCCAGGAAGGGAATTGTATTGCAGCATTCCTCATAGCTTACATCTCTGCTAGTCTAATTTCTCAGCTGCTTTAAATGAAGTGGTCCAAGGTATTGTGTGGCAGAGTTTTGACTCTGTTTTGTCAGGAAGTAGATAGTTCTACTGAAATATATACAAAGGGCCTATCTTTGCCTTAGATATGCAGTGAAGTGGTTGGGATGAAACCTTACACAGTTAAAAAACCCCAGGAGTCAATCATTAATTCTCTTTATGGAGTTTCAATCCTAAAGATGTCAAGATTTTAACATCTTTTTCTCAGAAATATTAGCACATATTTATTTGACTTCTGTGCCTTTTCTAAAGGGCTTTTTCTCTTACAGACATCAACTAACACAGCTAAACCCAAACTATCTCATCCACAGAGTCTTTCATCTAAAAAAAAACCTACAAAAGTCTTGGTAATTTCATAAACCCATAACCAAAAACTCTTTGCTAAGGAGCTATGGTGATTTTCCTGCCTTGTGAGGATGAGTGCCTCAGCTTTGCTTGGAAATGCCACTCGTGGTGTTTTACTGATTCTCATAGTTTCTACACACTTTCTCAGCTCTGGAAGACACACGAAGCAGTGATGACAGATTGAAATGATTTGACAGACGTGTCCACATTTGTATCTGTGTGGCAAACAACAATATTGCAATCTGAAGTGTCACTATTCCACTTGCAATCTCTCTGTGAGCAAATTATACTCACTACGAAACAGAAACATTGAAGGGAAGCTGTGGTAGACTTCCATTGACTATCTTTGCAATCCCTTTCAGCCCTCATTAAAAAGAGTTCTAACGAGCTTCCTTTGCAGGCACATGTGACAAACTTATTTTACTTGTCTGAGAAATGTTTTTTCTTTGAATGTCACACTAGAAATGTTTCATATGATGTTTCATGTCTCCTTGTCAACCCTGAGGGGCTGGAGTGTGGCCAGAGAAGGGCAACGGAGCTGGGGAAGGGTCTAGAGCCCAAGTGTGGGGAGGAGCAGCTGAGGGAGCTGGGGGTGCTGAGCCTGGAGCAAAGGAGGCTCAGGGGAGACCTTCTGGCTCTGCACAGCGCCTGACAGGAGCCTGGAGCCAGGGGGGGGTCGG
Organism: Merops nubicus; assembly: GCF_000691845.1. NCBI lineage: Eukaryota > Metazoa > Chordata > Aves > Coraciiformes > Meropidae > Merops > Merops nubicus. Next base: position 13,976 of record NW_008633134.1, on the reverse strand, counting down.
GCTCTGCTCCCAAGGGACAAGAGACAGGACAAGAGGAACCAGCCTCAAGCTGCCCCAGGGGAGGTTGAGGTGGGACCTGAGGAACAATTTCTTCCCTGCAAGGGTTGCCCAGGGCAGTGGTGGAGTCCCCACCCCTGGAGGGGTTTCCAAGCTGTGGAGATGTGGGGTGAGGGACACGGGGCAGTGGGGACCTGGCAGGGCTGGGGGATGGTTGGACTCAATGATCTTAAAGGTGTCTTCCAACCAAAATGATTCCATGATTCTATGTCACTTTTGAGGACTTAGATTTTAAAATAGAAGTACAATACTAAGAACTTCTTCCATTTATAAGAGTTTTTCTTTATCTGAAATATATCTTAAGCTCATTTTCTTGTAAGTAGATAACCATGCTGGAAAAAGAACATTTTCCTTTATGGCTTTGCCATTCCATGGCAAAAACTATCATTTAGAGCTTTTACTTTCTCTAGATAAGAATTGATTTTGCCAACCTGATGCCAGCTGTCTTCTCACAATACAATTTTCATAATTTCATCCTGTTATGGCTCCATAATGACATCTTGATGATGATGATGAAGCAAATTAACCAGCTGCAAAAGTGCCCAAGACTTTGCTAGAAGCCTGCTAACAGCCTGTTGTGCCCTCAGAAAAGAAGGTGGAGGCAGATGGGGATAGGGGTGGGCTCTGCTAGGGCCCTTGTCCTGCTTCTCTGGCTTGGGGACAGCAGCACTGCTCAAGTGTGATTTCAACTTGGGGCTCTTCTAGACCAACAGCTTTTTGGTGGTTCATTGCCTCTGTGATAGCCCTCAGGCATCTGAACTCCTTTGCACGTCAGAAGTGACAGTGATTGGAAAGTTTGGTTTGTGCCTGCTCCAAAGGGCACCTGTGCCATGGATGGACAATCCTTGGTCTTGGTCTTCCCTAACCTCCTAAACTTTTCTGTGCCTTTTTGTTGTTGTTGTGTGGATACAGATTGTGTATTAGACACAGTTTACTTGCTTGAAATACCAGCACAGCTCAGGAGAGAATCTTTTAGCTCTTAGCAATAACCAAAAATATGCCTGACCCCTCTAGAGTCAGCCCAACCCAAATGGACTGAACAAGGAATGGTGAGATGGTACCTGAAGTGTGGGAGTGTGAACACCAGCAAACAGACCCCCATGAAATGCAGCCTATACAGTATTTCTTCCCAGATTTCACTCTTAACTCTCACTTAAACCTTTCTTTGTGGTTTTGTCTTAATGGTGGCATGCTGTGTGGTTCTTGGGAGAGCAATATTCTTGTCTTGATAATGAATAACTATGTTTTGTTCTGTAGAATGTTGATGTGTCATGTGTTGAAAACCATAAAGAAATCACCATGACCTTGTAAAGGGCTGTATAATCTTCTCTGTGTGTCTCAACTGGCACCTGCCTGAGAACATTGTCAGGTGTTTAGATGTCATTTTTATACAATGAACAAAATCCTCTGGAAACTTGATACACTCTGTGACAGGCTGCACCTCATAAAGATGCACCAGCAAGTAGCAGAGATTTCACTGACCATCCCTGAGCTCACTGAGATCCCCAAAAACTAGGAATCTTTACTCACCATTTGCTTATAAATAACATTGGCATGAATGTGGGATGGGTTTTTTTTGTTTGGGGTTGTTGTTGTTTGTTTTTGTAGTTTAATTGCTGGTCTCTTGCTTTCCCCCAGCCCAACAGGAACACTGCTCTGGTTCTGTTGATGTACTCTCCCCTCAACCACTCTTTAAGTGCTTTTCACTCTCTTTGGCAAGTGCTGAGAAGCTTCTGCCTTCAGCTTAAGTTGAAGGCTCTGCTACTGGAAAAGGAGGACCAAAACCAGGAGGAAATGCTCAGCTGAGGAGATATTTGGGAGATGCTTCTGGCTTTCACTTTAGATGGCATTCCCTTTGCTGTAGCGCTGTTGTTGAGCACTTTGCATAGAAACAGAAAGAAAAGAGTGAATTTTCTGAAGGGCAAGTTGTGGGCTGTATCTGAGGGAATCAAGTGGCCTGACTGTACACTAACCCAGGTATCAGTGCAGCTCGGGCTGTGTGGTGGCAGGGGACTTAACTAAATCCTTGGTGCAAGCAGAATTTATTCCTGTCACAGTACCAAGACTCTTCTGCCTTTGCAGAGGTTTTCAGGCTACCATGAGTACTTCCTTTCCTTTTTCAGGTCTTTTCCCATGGTGTCAGACTGGAATAGGGCAGCATGAACAAGGTTTGCACTCCCTGCTCCATTTCTCCTTTTTCTTACAGAATATCAGTTAGTAGTTGGCATTTAAGCCTATTAAAAATATTGGTCTGTACTGAATGGGGTTAAAACAAAAAAAATGGGCATTAATCCTGCTTAAATAAAAAACATCCTGACACCTAAGTACCAACTGAAGTCTTAGGAAATGGATTATTGTTAATTGGACCAGTCTTGCATTAATGTTAGGAGGAGGAAATGACTTAGTTTTACATCCCATTTTTGCTTAAAGAGCTGGGGTTTGCTCAGTTCCAGGGAAAAATTGTTGGCTGTGCTTTTGAATAAGTAATATTTGTGCTTGGGTACTTTTGGAGTCTAGTTTTCTGTCTGTATCCACCAGCAACATCCCTTCTTCCCTTGACTGGAGTGTATGTAGGCTATCAGAGACAAACAGAACTGGAGAATCAGTGCTCCTCTGTGTCTGAGTGCAAGTTCCCTCGAGGAAGTTTGATGCAGGCCCTGGCACCAGTAAAAGCAGGAACTTTGCTTCTCTCCATGCTGTGAGCAGGACATCACAGCCAGCTCCAGAACAGTCCCTAGCAGTATTTGAAGAAGAGCACATGTTTCCATCTCACTTCCTAGTTTTTCCTTTCTGGAAGGAAATCATGGTACAGAAGGAAGGAATAAAGGTGAATACAACTTTGGTTTTCCTTTGCAATCTGGTGGCATGTCCCATTTATTATAAGATCCTGAAGGCATCTGGGAGTCTTACAGAGTCAGAGATTAGCATCCAGGCAAAGCAAGGTTGTGTCAGCACAGACAACAATGCCATTGTGTAGGGGAGAGGTGCTGAGTCAGCAGGTGCCTGTGCAATGGTCTGATCCATCTGTGAGACATCCTGACAACAGGAGGAATTGCTGATGTAACCCCCAGTGCAGCTTGGAGTTCAGAGACAATCCATCAGATAGACAGGGAGTCGGTTGTGATGGTCAGGTTTGGATCTTGCTGGTTTAGTGCTTGGGGAGAGAATGCTTTGGCTGCAGTCCACCACCCTCTCCTCCTTTCAGGGGGTTGGAAAGTCATGTTACACCTCTACATTGACATCCCATCATGAAGGTGGTTTTGTTGCTTGTTTCAGAAGCTTTGAGGAAAGTGATTCTGTACATCCCCAATGCTTTAGTAGAGATGGTTAAAGCAGCCCATTACCTTGATCCACCACATTGATGATTCTCACCCCCTTCCACCTGCTCTCCTTGCCTTACCCCTGCTTGTCTTTGCAGCTCTGCTCCATGCTGAGATGGCTTGTGACATTCTAGCTGGGGGCATAAACAGTGGAAGACAGGACTTGAAAAATATACATGAATAAAAGGTCAAAACTCTCACAGGAAAGAATAAAGTTCTTGTGTGCTGGTTGTTGGGTAGTGGTGTTTTTTTCAAATGCATAGTTATGAAAAGCAAATTAACCTTTGGGTTTTTGAGGAATTCACTGTGACAATGGTCTGGCTTAAAAATAAGCAACTGCTACTCCAAGGAAAGTGTCCAGAGATGCCCAGATATGTTCTGTTGGCCCTGAGGACTGGTGAGTGTGGAGTCCTGGCTTACAGAGTCATGCTAATACAGTGGCCTGGAAGGAAGCCACCCATGGAAGTTGTGTTCCTCTGCCCCTGAGGCTGCTGCAGAAGTGGAGTGAGTCTTTACTGACTCTGTGGTGAGGAGAGGAACAGGCAGGTCTCACTTTGCACATCAGTGTGGGTGAGGAAGGATGAAGTGAACCACAGAACTGTGATTGCTGCATTCAGTGTCCTCAGTTCCAGTAGAAGGAAGTAGTTTAACAGAAGAGTTTCTCTTCTTCACATTTTACTGAATATTAACTCATCAGGCTACAATAACTGCAACTGATCCTAACTGGCTTCAGTGCTGTTAACAATACTGGCTGTACTTCTGGCCCTTGGAGGGCTTCATCTGCTCCTTCTGCAGAGCAGGTCCCTTACAGCAGAGTCAGCTGGGGCCTCAGCCAGTGCTGAAAGGGGCACTGAGGTCCTGGCAAAGCCACGGGCTACTTGCTAGCTCCTGAGACAGAACCATGACCTACTGCCTGTGGGCCTCACTGAGTAACAAACATAAAACTCAGTCTCTTCCACTCTTCCAAAGCCATTGCACTTCACAGACCATCAGAGGTGGCGTTATGTGAGGAAGGAAATCAGCTGGGTTCTCTTCTCAGCTTTCTAATGTCACCACCACAAAATCTGTGTATCACTCTTCAATATTTCTCTTGCTAGTCCCTGTTTTCTCATTGGATTTATAGCACCTCACACCAAACAAGTTTCAATACTTGAGATTGAGGTTTTCTGGTCTTGCATCTCTATATGCTGCTGCTGTAAAACCAAAAATCTCTTATATGCCAAAAGTTGGGGGCAGAGAAGTTAGGTACCCTGGCCAAGACCTAAAAGAAATGCTGAACTTTCTTCATTGCTGGCCTTGGACCTTATTTTCCCCAAATTCTTTTCCAAGACATGCCACACCAGAGCACCTTCCACAAATGTAACTCAAGCTGTACACGATGAATAATTCACAGTTTGTGCTAAAAGCAAAGCAGAGTTAATTTTGTGTATTTTCCTTCCACTATTTAATACATTAGTTTCTCCATAAAGGAGACTCTATATTGCCTAGCATGGGATGACTCACACGTTATGTAAGTAACTAAAACATTTTATAGTTTACAGAGAAGAATGTTCTTGCTCATTATGTGGATGAAAGGAGATTGCTACATTTCAAATGACATGTATAATTTAGACACTTATTTCTAGGACTGTTTGGAACAGGGAATGAAGAGAAACTAAAATGTTTGAAGCGACTTGAGTGCTTCATAGTTTTTAATGTGACTAGCAAAATACACACACTGATAACTTTTAAGGCTGTGCTAATGGAAGAATGGCTCTGAAACTTTAACACAATTTTTTCCCCCCCTAATAACAGTATTTATTTTAAGACATAAGTGGAAACTGGTATTTGTCAGTCTGTAAAAAAAAATCTGCAAAGATCTCATTTTTTTTTCTGCCAGTAGTTACCTGCTGTGCCACCAAAATGGAAAGAGGAATGGGAAATAGTATTTCAGAAAGAAAGGCTGGTAAGGAAAATGGCATGTCTGCTGTGCTGGGCACTTATTGGGAGATTTATTTTTTCCCTCAGCCTTCTAAATATTAGATTTAACTACAAAATAAGGGTGTGGAGTATTCTAGATTTCAAGTGATCTTCACAGACTCAGGTCCTCACATGCTTTGGTGAACATGGGTCTTATGTGGAATGCAGAACTGTGATTCTGTCTTCTAGCTCAGTCCCATTTATTTATTTTAAATGCAACAAGACAGCAGTCCCTGTGTTTCATGGACTGTTCTTGGCAGCAGCTGGATTTGTGCAGTTCTCCAGCATTTTCACAGATCTGGGAATCCTTTAAGCAGTGTTGGATCCCTTTGAGCAATGCCAGTGTGGCAGGCTGGTGTCCTGAGCCTGTGAGAGAACCCCTTGGAGAAATTAATATGAGATCTATGCCTTGTAAAAAAAAGTCTCTCCAAACTGTTGCATTGTTTATTTATATTCTACTTCAAGGACAACCCTTTCCAAGCCAAGAGATGACACAGTGGAGCCCTGGGCTGTATAAATATAGAATCTTTTTATTTTTTTTGGTTAATAGATACAGTACAATTTTTGACTACATAAGAAAGCGTTGTTTTCAGTGCATACATTCTTCAGACAGCCAGGAACGTGGCAGACAAACATTCCTTAGTGTTAGTGGATTTTCTCTCAGTCCCAGGTTACTGGGTTTTCCCAGTTTTCATGAGCTGCTCCTACAGCTCAAGGTCTCAGGAGCATTGGGCTGGCTCTCGTGGCACAGGGCTGTGAGGCAGGACCAGGGACACTGCTCAGTGCATGCCACACTAACCTTCCTCTGCACACAGCCTGTGTGGCAGCACATTTGCCTGGGCTCCCAAATGACCCAGTCCAGCAAGTTTTCTTTTCCATCTTAACACAATATGAGAACGAGACACGTGCCAAACAAGCCAGTGCTTGGGCTCAACACTTAACACCATTAACACATTGACAGTGACTGGCTCGTGAGAGGGTCAAATCCAGAAGTTCTCCCTGAATTTTACTTGCCTACAATGGTGCTGGTGGTTTTCCTTTGGCAGAGTTATTTATGTTTTGTGGTGGGTTGCTTCTGTGTGTAGGTTTCATTATTTTTATTATTTTTTTTTTAGTATAAAACCTAGAAAATGGATCCCAGGGTGTGGCCATTACTATCTGCAGGGAGGGGCAAAAGAATTATTGCTACCTTCTGTATTTCCCATCCCCTTTATGATAAGAATAAAATTCTAGGCTGATCTCTGAGTCTGGTCCTGATCCTGGCTGACTCCAGTGTTCAGGAAAAGCTGGTGATGCTTTGTCTTGCATAGCTCTTTGCTAGAGACACTTCCCTGCAAACGTTTCCTGGTGCTGTCCAGTTGGTGCTGATGGGAGCTGGAGACCCTTGACCCAAGTCCACACACTTACAGCTGGCATGGGGCCAGACAGAATTTCTACAGCAAGACAGGAGAGGTCTTTTCAAGACAAGGCAGTGCCAGTGCTGGGTGTGAAGGATCACTGAGAAGTTAAGTCCTGAAGTGTTGACTGGCCACTTAGATGCTTACATGCTGACTAGGGTTCCTGTAGGAGGCAAAAGCATGAGTACAAAGAGAGAAGTGCCTGGCCACTCCAGGTTACCCCAGGCTAACTGGAGAGTAGTGTTTGTTAGTGGGGTGTCTTAAGCAGAGCAGCTTGTGCCTGCAGGCAGCCCTAAATGGCCACCTTCAGCATCTGACCTTCCACGATACCCTGAGTAGATGGAGCTTGGAAGAACCTCAGAGAAACCTCCTTGTTTGAGAAAGGACTAGGAGGAAGATGAGACTCACACAGTCATCAACCTTTGTTTTCCTCCTGATACCAAATACTGGTAAATCAATAGTTTAAGAAGCTTCTCTCCTTCAGGGAAGGATACAGAGAGGCTTCCAGACAGACCAGTATAAACTGTTTTTTCATGTCTATACTGGAAAAAAGTCTAATGTGAAAAAGAACTTGCTTTAGATGATGTAGTTCAGCCTCTGCAAGTGCAGAATATACAAGAAATTGCAAAGTGAAATGAGTCCTATGCCTGATCTTATTCAAAAGGCCAAGAGAAGCAATCCAAAGGGACTGTGAAAAACAACTATCAAGAAATAGGAGAAAAATAGAGGAAAGAGGAGACAGGAAAGCAGACTGTTAAAAACAGCAGGCTGAAGCTGAAGGCACTTATCCTTGGCCACCTATGTGGCAGGTGAAGACAACTCATTTCTGTTCCTTTGCCCTAATTCTCTGGGGTTACCAGGGGACAGAACCAGGAGTAAGCACCATTAAAGAAAACAAAGGTAAGTGTTAATACCAGGCAGGACTGAGCTCAGTCAGGTTAGATAAAGCAGGTGGCTGACAGGAGTCAAGTAAGAATCCCTGAGAAGTCTGAAAAAACAATAAACATCACATCATTTAAAGAGTTTGGCCCCTTCTGATCCTGCAGCCCATACACCAGCTTTTGATTGAAAGGGAGGCAGGGGAAGTTTCTCCCCTTGACCACCAGCTGCATTGGTGACACTTCCAGGAATGAGAGAAACCTGCCAGATTCCTCCAGATCCCTGTTTCAGAACTGAAACTAAATAACCTGGAGGGTAAGTGAGAGGCAAGAGAACTGCTATGACAGGGCACTAGCAGGGTGCTGTAAACTGAAGCCTGGCCTGCAAGCATTAGTGAAATGTTTAGTAACAATACTTCTCTCTGTTATGTCTGGGTTCTCTCTCTTTTGACTTAAATGTTACAAATGTTACCATATAAATGAGTCCCTATATTTCTATCTACTGGGTAAACTATATACATCGTTGTAAGAGAAGAACCATTAATTAAATTAAGGGAGGAGAGAAAAGGATGAACAAAATATTAGTAAATAAAATAGAAGACTTATGTTCAATAATACTTTTCAGGCAATACTTTTGCTTGTTATATTTACTATAAGAAGGGGAAAAAAAAAATCATCCACTCAAAATAACCGTTGGAAACCCAGCTGCCCAAACATCAGTCACTTGCCTTTCCAGAGCCCTTGGAGGCCATCGTGGTGGGTTTGGAGGGTGGCTCTGCTCTCTGGAGAGGTGGCCAGTGGTTCTTCTTGGCATGGCTGTTGGTTTTGTGGCCCCAGAGGAGCCTTCAGTTCCCCAGGGCTGCCAGTGCAACCAGTGCTGTAAAGTGTGTCCCGAGCACCTGGGCCTGCGCCCCGTTTCCACGTCCCCTCGTGCTGCAGAAGGGCTGGTCCAGCAGGAGACTTGGCTACCAGAGCTCCAGGCACTTGGGTCCTGCTCAGGAACACGAGTGGTGTCCTCTGGTCCTGGAGGAACCCCCAGGTTCCTCCTTCCTGCTCGGCTCCCTCAGCAGCAAGCAGCTCACCCAGCAGTGTTTCCCATTCTCTCTCAAAACAGACACCATAACTTAAGTTGTTGGCTTTTTTTTTCCCCTCTATGTACTTATTTTAAAGTTCATAAGTAAAGATTTTTAAACATTGTCATTTTCTGACCCTACAGACCAAGGCCCAATAACCAAAGCAGCTGATGCTGTTACCAGCAGAGCCACACAAACCATCTGCACCTTTTCCTTTCTGCCACATGAATAAATTATGTCCAAAAGAAGTGATTGATGATTTGATCAGAGCTATAGAGAGTTAATTTACTGTTTGATAAAAACCTGATGCAATGAGCTTGCTGGGGCTCATCACTTGAATTCTTTCCCAGTAGTTTCCTCTGTTATATGACCAGCTCTACTTAATACATAGGTACTAAAATACAAAGAAGTGCAAAAAAATGACCATAAAGCAGCTACAGCCCACAGCTATCTAGCAGGTCCCTGGTGAACGAGGGGCTTGTGAGTTCCTGCATTCCTTCACACCTCAAATCTGAAGTCAAGGAGAAGTGGAGCTCCCAAGAGCCTGGACTTCACGTGCTGTAGCATTCACAGTTAACGTGGTGTGGGGTTTGGAGGTTTGCTCCCCCCTTGGACAATACCTGAGGCGTGGTTGTGTTCACTTCAATGTAACCCACTGCAGCCAGTCATCCAGAAGTGTTTTCTCCACTGCTGGGAGGCTGCTCAGGCTGCTTTGCCAAGGCAGTGGAATTGTTTTGCAGGTGCTGGGTTTTAGTTTTCCTTTAGCTTGTAATCACGAGGAAAAATTCTTCTCTGAAGAAGGCAAATTGGTGTCAAGTCAAAAGGAGAAAGGGGAAGGGTCGTGCAGAGCTTGGGAGAAACTGCACAGAGTCATTCCAGACCTGGGTTTGTAACTTAGGAGGTTATAACCTTGACTGTCAGTGGGCATCTTTCCCATCCTTCCTTTTTCTACTTGCAGCCTAGGTGCTTCTCCCTTTCCTAGATTTCAAAAGTCATCTCTGATTGTTGCGTAGCACATTAAATGACAAGGATTATTTGCTTATTTCTGAAGCTGCTGTGAGCATGTGGGACCTGTTGCAGACCAAGAGGCCCTGCCACACATGGCTTTTGGGGGGGAGGGCAACACACTCTGAATTTCTCACACGTGAGACTTTGTGATCCATTCAGTCCTGCATGATTAGGCTGCAAAAAAAGCTTGGAATTACCCCAAACCCCTGAAGGGTTTAGATGCAGAGGGCATTGTGCCTCATACCAATATTAACCTTGGCAAGAGAGTTGGAGACAAAGAAATATCCCATGTGCTTAGAGCTCAGTGTGGGCTGGTGTTCCCCAGGTCAAACTGTCAGGCATCTGCCACAGCATCCAAAGGAAATGCCTTTGAAGTTTGTTTTTTCTTGTTAGTAAACAGCCTGTGTGCAGAAAGGAGACAGAGAAGTGCTGGTCCCTCAAGGATGTGTGTGCATCTGGGTGTAACTCGGGTGGTCAATGAGCATTTTACACACCTTCTCACAAACATGGGTGCACGTGCACTGGGAAACTGCCTTAAATAAGAATCTTCTTCAGCAGACAGTGATGTTGTGATGTCACCTAGCAATCAGCCTACATCTCCATCAAGGTTCCCTGGTGCATGTATGCTAAATAAATTGCTGTTTGAACAAGGAGAAGACACAGGGCAACAGATTTGATCACATTGTGTCTCATGATGGCCCCAAGACCAGCCTGATACATGACTGCTGTCTGCTTTCCCTGGGCACTGCCATGCTCAGGAGGGTATCCTATGGGCAGTGGAAATCACAAATTGCCACCAAACTGTTCTGGTTTTCAAAGTAGCTGAGAAATATTTACAGAAGATGAGATCCCAAGTTAAGAATGATGTTTCAGTTTTAGATTTTCTCCAGAACAAAGCATGAGTGTGTGGCTGTTGTTTCCAACTGATCCCTTCCAGCATCGTACGCATCATTCCCTGCAGGATGCGTGCAGGACCAGGGGAATGGATCTTGTTTTCACAGCCAGCTTGACACGACTCTTGGTGACTTGTGGAGCAAAATGTGAACGAAGGAAGGCCGATGAACAGTCCCAGCTAGGGCCAGGAGGAGGGGAAGCAGTTCTGGGCTACAGCTCCTACGTGTGAACCTGATAGAATTGTAATTTACCGCATGTGTTGCAACAGGCCTTTAAGGATAGCAAAGATGCTCTTAAAATGTTTCCATTCTCATCAGAGATGTGCCAGAAGAAACAGGTGGCCCATCCTCCTGTCAGACCTGCCTTCTGCTACCCCAGTCTCTCTTGCCAAGCAGGGAGCACGTCAGGGTGGAGCGTGGCTGAGGAGTGCAAGTGCCAGGCTGCTTACACTGGAGGGGCCGAGTAGTGCACGACGGAGTTGTAGTCTGGGGGTGGGCTGTGGCACTCCAGGGTGGGATCCATGGGGAGGAGGACGGAGTCTTCCAGGGGGAAGTCCATGGTGTCCTCTTCTGCCTGCAGGGCTGGCTGGTACCTGACAGCCTCGTGCTCAGATAAGATGGATTCTTTGCTCTTGCTGACAGCTCGCCGCCTGTTGGGAGCAAACAGCAGAATACACTCACCCTGTCTCCAAAAAGTTTTGTCTCTCTGTGTAATTAACAGTCAAAATTATTTAAGATTAAACACATAAAGCCTTTCCATTTACCTTTGCAGCTTCCTGTAAGAGAGTGACGTTTTACAGGCTGGATAAGGGAACTGAACTGGGTATTTCAGATAGCTCAGTGGTTTAAAACCAGATTGAGGAGTAAATCCAGGAGTCCTGGTACTCTGTCTTGGCTTGCTAAGTTTCATTGCATTACATATATATCTTAGTTATAAATGCACCTGTCATACATACAGTAATTCTCTCTCATTGCTCTGACACAGGTCACTAAGAATTTGACTCTTCTGAAAGCAGAACTGAAGGCTATGACTTTTCTTTAAGTCTAATAAAGGATGAAATAATGAGTATCTATGAGAGACTCTAATTTAAAATGATACTGAAAGGAGGAGTGTGTGTTGAACACACTTCTGCAGTGCAGGGTATAATCTTCTGATGTTCTCTAGCTCTTTAAAATTACTGAGCAGTACACTAGTGAAGGGCAATACTTTTCAGCATTCCAACTGCTGGCCTGTAACTGATGCTATTAAAGAGAGCCAGCTTTCATTTTCTGCTGTCTTCCTTTATTACAGGTGATGAAGGCAGTGAGAAGGAAGCAGCTGGCATCACGTGGAGCAGCCTCAACAAGTAGGAACACCCTGGAGAGGATTTGAATCACAAGGTGACCTTGAGGAACAGCAGGTGGTGTAGAGAGAAAAAAACAAAGGTATTTGCTGTCATAGACTTCCTTAGAAATAATGTTCTGTTAAGCTTGGTTTCTTCCAACTGAGGGACTTATTGGAAGAGGTCTGGATAATTCAGGGTTGGTTCTCAAAAGGCTCCTGATGTGAGAATGGCTTTTGAGCTTCTCTGCTTCACTTAGGGCCCTTTACCATGAGTCTCTTTGGGCCAGGCCTCACTCAGACTGATCATGGCTTGGCTCATGTCTCAGTTCCAAATGACTTATGAACACACTTGGAGAATTTAAAATCAGGCAATGCTCAAGCCCTTTGTGTGTGTGTTTCATAGAGCAGCATAAAGCCACATTCCAACAACCCTAAACCAAGTCTGAAGAATCAACACTTCATCAAGTAATTCTAAAATTCATTACACTTGTTTTATTTGTCCTGCTGCCGTGCTTACAGTCCCAAAGTTGGTGGTGGATTCAGTGTGTGGTGCTTTTGGGAAGCAAGCAAAGTGTCAGTATGTTCACTTTGCTCATCCTGGGAAGGTCATGAGTGTGCAGTGCCTGGGCTGGAGTAGAACATGGGCTTATGGTCTGTGCACCACCACAGGGAACAGCCCCTAGGGGCCATCTGTCAATTATCTATCCCTCTAGTTCTCCTCTTGAGGGAGTGTGTGGAGTAGGTGATACTCTCTACTGCAGCCCATGAAGCTACTTGTTCTAAGCCAAGATGTTCAGCCAAGTTCAGACATACACCTACAACTGCAATGGGAGATTGGCTGCTTCACAGTTGGCCAATTTTAGTGTGCTCTGGTGGCTTTCAACAGTGGGTTTGCATCTCCAGCTTTGTCTCTGGACCCCTCAGTTGTAGAAGCCAGCCCACCATGTCATGCACAGCTAGAGTAAATTTGGGTTCTGTGATTTCTAGAGTGCAAAGGCAGAGATTCTAAATGGAAGCTAATGTCACTGTGCTCTTAGACCTGGACAAGGCATTGGCACCAAACCTGTTGAGTGGCCAAGCAGAAATTCTAAGTAGTGACCCTGAGAACTTCAACAAGGATGTAGCATGCTCTGCTTTCAGTCTAAGTTTTCCTTCTTTGTCCAGAGAAAACTGTTGAGTGGAATCTTCTCCTGTATATGACATATCTGGCAGCTGTCCCTTTCTATACACACACTTTGAGATAAATTCCCCCCTGGCATGAGCAGTGGAACCACAACTTTGCTTCACTGCTTATTTATGTATTTTCCTTTTTGTTTCTCAGTGCTATTGACTCGTGTCAGACAATTCCATGGATGCTCTGGCTTCTAATTTGCCAGGTATTAAAGTTGTCAGTGGAGACAGAGAGAAGCTTGAAAGTATCAGTGTAACTTGGCCCCCAGCCTGCATATCTCAGAGTGCTGGAGAAAAAGAAACGTTATTAGGATTTAATTTGGCCACACAATGGGAAATTTTTAGACCTGTGTGGACTCCCAGTAAGAGTTCTTGTTGGGATTCTGCCCCTGTAGGTCAGGAGCCTGGCTAGCTGGGAGTGACTCTGCCTGCCCCTGAAATCATGCTGCTGTTTGAAGAAGGACTCTTAAAAGCTGACATCTAATATTTGCTCCAAAGGCAGAAAGCTGATGAGCTAGCTCAGATTTTGTCATCAGCTATCTTATGGCAGACCAAAATGCAATTAAATTCCAAAACATGTTCCTTTCATCTACATGTATTTCCTAAATTAAAGCTATCCAAGGGTCTTTGCATTTTTCCCTCTCATGCATTACTGACATTTCAGTCTACTCTCTTCCTGCTCAGCAACAGAGGGACGTGCCCATGCTTGGGCTGTGTCCTGGAAGAGGAGCCTGCACCATCCCTTTGCTGTCTGCCCTGGAAATCTCACTTGCTACTTGGAAACTGCCTCAGACACCACTCTTGCCTCATGCCCTGGTCAGTGCCTGGTGCCTCAGAGGAAAGCAAAAACCCCTTCAGTGCTCCCAGCCAAATGTGCTGCCCTGTGGGAGACACAAA